>NW_027459303.1:0-160609 GCF_050624435.1 Tenrec ecaudatus | reverse complement strand
TAGTGGAGCCCTAGCCTTAGCCTAAGCCTAGGGGTGCCCTAGCCTAAGCCTAGGGGTGCCCTAGCCTGAGCCTACGGGTGCCCTAGCCTGAGGCTAGGGGAGCCATAGCGTTAGTCTAGCCTAGGATTGCCCTAGGCTATACCTAGGGGTGCCCTAGCCTTAGGCTAGGGGAGCCCTAGCCTTTTCCTAATCCTAGGGGTGCCCTAGCCTAAGCCTAGGGGTGCCCTAGCCTACTCTAGGGGTGCCCTAGCCTAAGCCTAGGGGTGCCCTAGCCTTAACCTAGGGGTGCCCTAGCCTAAACCTAGGGGTGTCCTAGCCTAAGCCTAGGGGTGCCCTAACCTTAGGTTAGAGGAGCCCTAGCCTTAGCTTAAGCCTAGGGGTACCCTACCCTAAATCTAAGGGTGCCCTAGCCTAAGCCTAGGGGTGCCCTGGCCTAAGGCTAGGGCAGCCCTAGCCTAAGGCTAGGGGAACCCTAGCCTAAGGCTAGGGGAACCCTAGCCTAAGGCTAGGGGAGCCCTAGCCTTAGCCTAAGCCTAGGGGTGCCATAGCCTAAGGCTAGGGGAGCCCTAGCCTAAGACTAGGGAGCCCTAGCCTAAGGCTAGGGGAGCCCTAGCCTAAGCCTAGGGGTGCCCGAACCTAAGGAAAGGGGAGCCCTAGCCTAAGCCTAGGAGTGCCCTAGCCTAAGGTTAGGGGAGCCCTAGCCTAAGGCTGGGGGAGCCCTAGTATTAGACTAAGCCTATAGGTGCCTAAGCCAAGGCTAGGGGAGCCCTAGCCTTAGCCTCAGCCTAGGGGTGCCCTCGCCTAAGCCTAGGGGTGTCCTAGCCTAAGCCTAGGGGTTCCCTAGCCTTAGGTTAGAGGAGCCCTAATCTTAGCTTAAGCCTAGGGGTGCCCTACCCTAAGTCTAGGGGTGCCCTAGCCTAAGCCTAGTGGTGCCCTAGCCTAAACCTAGGGGTGACCTAGCGTTAGGCTAGAGGAGCCCTAGCCTTAGAATAAGCCTAGGGGTGCCCTAGCTTAAGCCTAGGGGTGCCCTATCCTACCCTAGGGGTGCACTAGCCTAAGCCTTGGGCTGCCCAACCTAAGCCTAGGGGTGCCCTAATTTAAGCCTAGGGGTGCCCTAGCCTTAGGCTTGGGGAGCCCTAGCCTTAGCCTAATCCTAGGGGTGCGCTAGCCTAAGCCTAAGGGTGCCCTAGCCTAAGCCTAGGGGTGCCCTAAAGTTAGGCTAGGGGAGCCCTAGCCTTAGCCTAAGCCTATGGGTGCCCTAGCCTAAGCCTAGGGGTGCCCTAGCCTAAGTCTAGGGGTGCCCTAGCCTAAGCCTAGGGGTGCCCTAGCCTTAGGCTAGGGGAGCCCTAGCCTTAGCCTAAGCCTTGGATTGCCCTCGCCTAAGCCTAGTGGTGCCCTAGCCTGAGTCTAGGGGTGCCCTAGCCTGAGGCTAGGGGAGCCGTTGCCATAGCCTAAGTATAGGGGTGCCCTAGCCTTAGGCTAGGGTTGCCCTAGCCTTAGCCTAAGCCTAAGGCTGCCCTAGCCTAAGCTTAGGGGTGCCCTAGCTTAAGCCTAGGGGTGCCCTAGCCTAAGTTTAGGGTTGCCCTAACCTAAGCCAAGGGGTGCCCTAGCCTAAGCCTATGGTTGCCCTAGCCTAAGCCTAGGGGTGCCCTAGCCTAAGCCTAGGGGTGCCCTAGCCTTAGGCTGGGGGAGCCCTAGCCTTAGACTAATCCTATGGGTGCCTAAGTCAAGGCTAGGGGCCATATCCTTAGCCTAATGCTAGGGGAGCCCTAGCCTAAGGCTAGGGGAGCCTTAGCCTAAGGCTAGGGGAACCCTAGCCTTAGCCTAAGCCTAGGGGTACCCTGGCCTAAGGCTAGGGGAGCCCTAGCCTAAGGCTAGGGGAGCCCTAGCCTTAGCCTAAGCCTAGGGGTGCCATAGCCTAAGCCTAGGGGTGCCATCGCCTAAGCCTCGGGGTGCCCTAGCCTAAGCCTCGGGGTGCCCTAGCCTAAGCCTCGGGGTGGCGAAGCCTAAGCCTCGGGGTGCCCTAGCCTAAGCCTAGGGGTGCCCTAGCCTAAGGCTAGGGGAGCCCAAGCCTAAGCCTAGGGGAGCCCTAGCCTAAGCCTAAGCTTAGGGGTGCGCTAGGTTAAGCCTAGGGGTGCCCTAGCCTTAGGCTAGGGGAGCCCTAGCCTTAGCCTAAGCCTAGGGGTGCCCTAGCCTAAGCCTAGGGGTGCCCTAGCCTAAGCCTAGGGGTTCACTAGCCTAAACCTAGGGGTGCCCTAGCCTGAGGATAGGGGAGCCCTAACCTTAGCCTAAGCCTAGGGTTGCCCTAGCTTAAGCCTAGGGTTGCCCTAGCCTAAGCCTAGGGGTTCCTGAGCCTAAGCCTAGGGGTGCCATAGCCTTAGGCTAGGGGAGCCCTAGCCTTAGCCTAAGCCTAGGGGTGCCCTAGCCTTAGGCTAGGGAGCCCTAGCCTTAGCCTAAGTCTAGGGGTGCCCTAGCCTAAGCCTATGGGTGCCCTAGCCTAAGCCTAGGGGTGCTCTAGCTTTAGGCTAGGGGAGCCCAAGCCTTAGCCTAAGCCTAGGGGTGCCCTAGCCTAAGCCTAGGGGTGCCATAGCCTGAGTCTAGCGGTGCCCTAGCCTGAGGCGAGGGGAGACGTAGCCTTAGCCTAAGCCTAGGGGTCCCCTAGCCTAAGACTCGGGGTGCCCTAGCCTAAGCCTCTGGGTACCCTAGCCTAAGCCTCGGGGTGCCAAAGCCTAAGCCTCGGGGTGCCCTAGCCTTAGCCTCGTGGTGCCGAAGCCTAAGCCTCGGGGTGCCCTAGCCTAAGCCTAGGGGTGCCCTAGCCTAAGGCTAGGGGAGCCATACCCTAAGCCTAGGGGAGCCCTAGCCTTAACCTAAGCCTAGGGGAGCCCTAGCCTTAGCCTAAGCCTAGGGGTGCCCTAGCCTAAGCCTAGGGGTTCCCTAGCCTGAGCGTAGGGGTGGCCTAGCCTTAGGTTAGAGGAGCCCTAGCCTTAGCCTAAGGCTAAGGGTTCCCTAGCCTAAACCTCGGGGTGCCCTAGCCTAAGCCTAGGGGTGCCCTAGCCTAAGCCTAGGGGTGCCCTAGCCTAAGCCTAGGGGTGCCCTAGCCTTAGGCTAGGGGTGCCCTAGCCTTAGCCTAAGCCTAGGGGTGCCCTAGCCTTAGCCTAGGGGTGCCCTAGCCTGAGCCTACGGGTGCCCCAGCCTGAGGCTAGGGGAGCCCTAGCGTTAGTCTAGCCTAGAGGAGCCCTAGCCTAAACCTAGGGGTGTAATAGACTAAGCCTAGGGGTGCCCTAGCCTTAGGTTAGAGGAGCCCTAGCCTTATTTTAAGCCTAGGGGTACCCTACCCTAAGTCTAGGGGTGCCCTAGCCTAAGCCTAGGGGTGCCCTACCCTAAGCTTAGGGGTGTCCTAGCGTTAGGCTAGAGGAGCCCTAGCCTTAGAATTAGCCTAGGCGTGCCCTAGCTTAAACCTAGGGGTGCCCTATCCTAAGCCTAGGGGTGCCCTAGCCTAAGTCTAGGGGTGCCCTAGCCTTAGGCTAGGAGAGCCCTAGCCTTAGCCTAGGCCTAGGGCTGCCCTAGCCTAAGCCTAGGGGTGCCCTAGCCTAAGTCTAGGGCTTCCCTAGCCTAAGCCTAGGGCTGCCCTAGCCTAAGCCTAGTTGTGCCCTAGCCTAAGTCTAGGGCTGCCCTAGCCTAAGCCAAGGGGTGCCCTAGCCTAAGTCTAGGGGTGCCTTAGCCTTAGGCTAGGGGAACCCTAGCCGTAGTCTAAGCCTAGGGGTGCCGTAGCCTAAGGCTAGGGGTTCCATAGCCTAAGCCTAGGGGTTCCCTAGCTTAAGCCTAGGGCTGCCACAGCCCTAGGCTAGGGGGACCCTAGCCTAAGCCTAGAGGTGCCCTAGCCTTAGGCTAGGCGAGCCCTAGCCTTAGCCTAAGCCTAGGGCTGCCCTAGCCTAAGTCTATGAGTGCCCTAGCCTAAGCCTAGGGGTGGCCTAGCCTTAGGCTAGGGGAGCCCTAGCCTTAGCCTAAGCCTAGGCATGCCCTACCCTAAGCCAAGGGGTGCCCTAGCCTAAACGTAGGGGTGCCCAATCCTAAGCCTAGGGGTGCCCTAGCCTAAGCCTTGGTGTGCCCTAGCCTTAGGCTAGGGGAGCCCTAGCCTTAGCCTAAGCCTAAGGGTGCCCCAGGCTAAGCCAAGGGTGGCCAAGCCTAAGCCTAGGGGTGCCCTAGACTAAGCCTAGGGCTGCCCTAGCCTAAGCCTAGGGGTGCCGAGCCTAAGGCTAGGCCAGCCCTAGCCTTAGCCTAAGCCTAGGGCTGCCCTAGCATAAGCCTAGGGGTGCCCTTGCCTTAGGCTAGGGGAGCCCTAGCCTTAGCCTAAGCCTAGGGGTGCCCTAGCTTAAGCCTAGGGTAGCCCTAGCCTAAGCCTAGGGGTGTGCTACCATAAGCCTAGGGGTGCCCTCGCCTATGCCTAGGGGTGCCCTAGCCTAAGCCTATGAGTGCCCTAGCCTAAACCTAGGGGTGCCATAATTTTAGGCTAGGGGAGCCCTACCCTTAGCCTAAGCCTAGGGGTGCCCTAGCCTAAGCCTAGGGGTGCCATAGCCTGAGTCTAAGGGTGCACTAGCCTGAGGCTAGGGGAGCCCTAGCCTAAGCCTAGGGGTGCCCTAGCCTTAGGCTAGGCGAGCCCTAGCCTTAGCCTAAGCTTAGGGATGCCCTAGTCTAAGCCGAAGGGTGCCCAAGCCTAAGCCTTGGGGTGCCCTAGCCTAAGCCTAGGGGTGCCCTAGCCTTAGGCTAGGGGAGCCGTAGCCTTCGCCTAAGCCTAGGGGTGCCCTAGCCTTAGCCTAAGCCTTGGGGTGCCCTAGCCTAAGCCTTGGGGTGCCCTAGCCTTAGGCTAGGGGAGCCCTAGCTTTTGCCTAAGCCTAGGGTTGCCTTGGCCTAAGCATAGGGGTGCCCTAGCCTAAGCCTAGTCGTGGCCTAGCATAAGCATAGGGGTGCCCTCGTCTAAGCCTTGGCGTGCCCTAGCCTAAACCGAGGGGTGCCCTTGCCTAAGCCTAGGGGTGCCCTAGCCTAAACCTAGGGGTGCCATAGCCTGAGCGTAGGGGTGCCCTAGCCTGAGCCTACGGGTGCCATAGCCTGAGTCTAAGGGTGCACTAGCCTGAGGCTAGGGGAGCCATAGTCATAGCCCAAGTCTAGGGGTGCCCTAGCCTGAGCCTAGGGGTGCCCTAGCCTGAGGCTAGGGGATCCCTAACCATAGACTAAGCCTAGCGCTGCCCTAGCCTAAGCCTAGGGGTGCCCTAGCCTAAGCCTATGAGTGCCCTAGCCTAAGCCTAGGGGTGCCATAGTTTTAGGCTAGGGGAGCCCTACCCTTAGCCTAAGCCTAGGGGTGCCCTAGCCTAAGCCTAGGGGTGCCATAGCATGAGTCTAAGGGTGCACCAGCCTGAGGTTAGGGGAGCCGTAACCTTTGCCTAAGCCTAGGGAAGCCCTTGGTTAAGCCTAGGGGTGCCATAGCCTAAGCCTAGGGGTGCCCTAGCCGTAAGCTAGGGGAGCCCTAGCCTTTTCCTAAGACTAGGGGTGCCCTAGCCTAAGCGTAGGGGTGCCCTAGCCTGATCCTAGGGGTGCCGTAGCCTTAGGCTAGGGGAGCCATAGTCATACCCTAAGTCTAGGGGTGCCCTAGCCTGAGGCTAGGGGATCCCTAGCCATAGCCTAAACCTAGGGCAGCCCTAGCCTAAGCCTAGGGGTGCCCTAGCCTAAGCCTAGGGGTACCCTAGCCCTAGGCTAGGGGCCCTAGCCTAAGCCTAGGGGTGCCCTAGCCTTAGGCTAGGCGAGCCCTAGCCTTAGCCTAAGCTTAGGGCTGCCCTAGCTTAAGCCTATGAGTGCCCTAGCCTAAGCCTAGGGGTGTCCTAGCCTAAGTTAGGGGTGCCCTAGCCTAAGCCTAGGGGTGCACTAGCCTAAGTCTAGGGGTGCCCTAGACTAAGCCTAGGGGTGCCCTAGCCTTAGGCTAGGGGAACTCTAGCCTTAGACTAAGCCTAGGCGTGCCCTAGCGTAAGCCTAGGTGTGCCCTAGCCTAAGCCTTGGGGTGCCCTAGCCTAACCTAGGGGAGCCCCAGCCTTAGACTAAGCCTATGGGTGCTTAAGCCAAGGCTAGGGGAGCCATATCCTTAGCCTAAGTCTAGGGGTGCCCTTACCTAAGCCTAGGGGTGCCCTAGCCTAAGGCTAGGGGAGCCCTAGCCTAAGGCTACGGGAGCCCTAGCCTAAGGCTGGGGGAGCCCTAGCCTAAAGCTGGGGGAGCCCTAGCCTAAGGATGGGGGAGCCCTAGCCTAAGGCTGGGGGAGCCCAAGCCTTAGACTAAGCCTATGGGTGCCTTAGCCAAGGCTAGGGGAGCCATATCCTTAGCCTAAGCCTAGGGGTGCCCTAGCCAAGGCTAGGGGAGCCCTAGCCTAAGCCAAGGCGTGCCCTAGCGTAAGCCTAGGGGTGCCCTAGCCTAACCCTTGGGGTGCCCTAGCCTAAGGCTAGGGGAGCCCTAGCCTTAGACTAAGCCTAGGGGTGCTTAAGCCAAGGCTAGGGGAGCCATATCCTTAGCCTAAGCCTAGGGGTGCCCTAGCCTAAGTCTAGGGGTGCCCTAGCCTAAGCCTAGGGGTGCCCTAGCCTTAGGCTAGGGGAGCCCTAGCCTTAGCCTAAGCCTAGGCGTGCCCTAGCATAAGACTAGGTGTGCCCTAGCCTAAGCCTTGGGGTGCCCTAGCCTAACCTAGGGGAGCCCCAGCCTTAGACTAAGCCTATGGGTGCTTAAGGCAAGGCTAGGGGAGCCATATCCTTAGCCTAAGTCTAGGGGTGCCCTTACCTAAGCCTAGGGGTGCCCTAGCCTAAGGCTAGGGGAGCCCTAGCCTAAGGCTACGGGAGCCCTAGCCTAAGGCTGGGGGAGCCCTAGCCTAAACCTGGGGGAGCCCTAGCCTAAAGCTGGGGGAGCCCTAGCCTAAGGATGGGGGAGACCTAGCCTAAGGCTGGGGGAGCCCTAGCCTTAGACTAAGCCTATGGGTGCCTAAGCCAAGGCTAGGGGAGCCATATCCTTAGCCTAAGGCTAGGGGTGCCCTAGCCAAGGCTAGGGGAGCCCTAGCCTAAGGCTAGGGGAGCCTTAGCCTAAGGCTAGGGGAGCCCTAGCCTTAGCCTAAGCCTAGTGGTGCCCTGGCCTAAGGCTAGGGTAGCCCTAGCCTAAGACTAGGGGAGCCCTAGCCTAAGACTAGGGGAGCCCTAGCCTAAGTCTAGGGGAACCCTAGCCTAAGGCTAGGGGAGCCCTAGCCTAATGTTAGGGGAGCCCTAGCCTTAGCCTAAGCCTAGGGGTGCCATAGCCTAAGGCTAGGTGAGCCCTAGCCTAAGACTAGGGGAGCCCTAGCCTAAGGCTAGGGGAGCCCTAGCCTAAGCCTAGGGGTGCCCGAACCTAAGGCTAGTGGAGCCCT
The DNA here is from genome assembly GCF_050624435.1 of Tenrec ecaudatus. Taxonomy (NCBI): domain Eukaryota; kingdom Metazoa; phylum Chordata; class Mammalia; order Afrosoricida; family Tenrecidae; genus Tenrec; species Tenrec ecaudatus. Next base: position 153,186 of record NW_027459303.1, on the reverse strand, counting down.
AGCCTAAGCCTAGGAATGCCCTAGCCTAAGCCTAGGGGAGCCATAGCCTTAGCCTAAGCCTTGGGTGCCCTAGACTAAGCCTAGTGGTGCCCTCGCCTAAGGATAGGGGAGCCCTAGCCTAAGGCTAGGGGAGCCGTAGCCTAAGGATAGGGGAGCCCAAGCCTTAGCCTAAACCTAGGCGTGCCCTAGCCTGAGTCTAGCGGTGCCCCAGCCTGAGGCTAGGGGATCCCTAGCCATAGCCTAAGCCTAGGGGTGCCCTAGCCTAAGCCTAGGGGTGCCCTAGCCTAAGCCTAGGGGTGTCCTAGCCTAAGTTAGGGGTGCCCTAGCCTAAGCCTAGGGGTGCACTAGCCTAAGTCTAGGGGTGCCCTAGACTAAGCCTAGGGGTGCCCTAGCCTTAGGCTAGGGGAACCCTAGCCTTAGACTAAGCCTAGGCGTGCCCTAGCGTAAGCCTAGGTGTGCCCTAGCCTAAGCCTTGGGGTGCCCTAGCCTAACCTAGGGGAGCCCCAGCCTTAGACTAAGCCTATGGGTGCTTAAGCCAAGGCTAGGGGAGCCATATCCTTAGCCTAAGTCTAGGGGTGCCCTTACCTAAGCCTAGGGGTGCCCTAGCCTAAGGCTAGGGGAGCCCTAGCCTAAGGCTACGGGAGCCCTAGCCTAAGGCTGGGGGAGCCCTAGCCTAAAGCTGGGGGAGCCCTAGCCTAAGGATGGGGGAGCCCTAGCCTAAGGCTGGGGGAGCCCAAGCCTTAGACTAAGCCTATGGGTGCTGAAGCCAAGGCTAGGGGAGCCATATCCTTAGCCTAATTCTAGGGGTGCGCTAGCCTAACCCTAGGGGTGCCCTAGCCTAAGGCTAGGGGAGCCCTAGCCTAAGGCTACGGGAGCCCTAGCCTAAGGCTGGGGGAGCCCTAGCGTAAAGCTGGGGGAGCCCTAGCCTAAGGATGGGGGAGCCCTAGCCTAAGGCTGGGGGAGCCCTAGCCTTAGACTAAGCCTATGGGTGCCTTAGCCAAGGCTAGGGGAGCCATATCCTTAGCCTAAGCCTAGGGGTGCCTTAGCCAAGGATAGGGGAGCCCTAGCCTAAGCCTAGGCGTGCCCTAGCGTAAGCCTAGGGGTGCCCTAGCCTAACCCTTGGGGTGCCCTAGCCTAAGGCTAGGGGAGCCCTAGCCTTAGACTAAGCCTAGGGGTGCTTAAGCCAAGGCTAGGGGAGCCATATCCTTAGCCTAAGCCTAGGGGTGCCCTAGCCTAAGTCTAGGGGTGCCCTAGCCTAAGCCTAGGGGTGCCCTAGCCTTAGGCTAGGGGAGCCCTAGCCTTAGCCTAAGCCTAGGCGTGCCCTAGCATAAGACTAGGTGTGCCCTAGCCTAAGCCTTGGGGTGCCCTAGCCTAACCTAGGGGAGCCCCAGCCTTAGACTAAGCCTATGGGTGCTTAAGGCAAGGCTAGGGGAGCCATATCCTTAGCCTAAGTCTAGGGGTGCCCTTACCTAAGCCTAGGGGTGCCCTAGCCTAAGGCTAGGGGAGCCCTAGCCTAAGGCTACGGGAGCCCTAGCCTAAGGCTGGGGGAGCCCTAGCCTAAACCTGGGGGAGCCCTAGCCTAAAGCTGGGGGAGCCCTAGCCTAAGGATGGGGGAGACCTAGCCTAAGGCTGGGGGAGCCCTAGCCTTAGACTAAGCCTATGGGTGCCTAAGCCAAGGCTAGGGGAGCCATATCCTTAGCCTAAGGCTAGGGGTGCCCTAGCCAAGGCTAGGGGAGCCCTAGCCTAAGGCTAGGGGAGCCTTAGCCTAAGGCTAGGGGAGCCCTAGCCTTAGCCTAAGCCTAGTGGTGCCCTGGCCTAAGGCTAGGGTAGCCCTAGCCTAAGACTAGGGGAGCCCTAGCCTAAGACTAGGGGAGCCCTAGCCTAAGTCTAGGGGAACCCTAGCCTAAGGCTAGGGGAGCCCTAGCCTAATGTTAGGGGAGCCCTAGCCTTAGCCTAAGCCTAGGGGTGCCATAGCCTAAGGCTAGGTGAGCCCTAGCCTAAGACTAGGGGAGCCCTAGCCTAAGGCTAGGGGAGCCCTAGCCTAAGCCTAGGGGTGCCCGAACCTAAGGCTAGTGGAGCCCTAGCCTAAGCCTAGGAATGCCCTAGCCTAAGCCTAGGGGAGCCTTAGCCTTAGCCTAAGCCTTGGGTGCCCTAGACTAAGCCTAGTGGTGCCCTCGCCTAAGGATAGGGGAGCCCTAGCCTAAGGCTAGGGGAGCCCTAGCCTAAGGATAGGGGAGCCCAAGCCTTAGCCTAAACCTAGGCGTGCCCTAGCCTGAGTCTAGCGGTGCCCCAGCCTGAGGCTAGGGGATCCCTAGCCATAGCCTAAGCCTAGGGGTGCCCTAGCCTTAGGCTAGGGGAGCCCTAGCCTTTTCCTAAGACTAGGGGTGCCCTAGCCTAAGCGTAGGGGTGCCCTAGCCTGATCCTAGGGGTGTCGTAGCCTTAGGCTAGGGGAGCCATAGTCATACCCTAAGTCTAGGGGTGCCCTAGCCTGAGCCTAAGGGTGCCTTAGCCTGAGGCTAGGGGATCCCTAGCCATAGCCTAAACCTAGGGCAGTCCTAGCCTAAGCCTAGGGGTGCCCTAGCCTAAGCCTAGGGGTGCCCTAGCCCTAGGCTAGGGGCCCTAGCCTAAGCCTAGTGGTGCCCTAGCCTTAGGCTAGGCGAGCCCTAGCCTTAGCCTAAGCTTAGGGCTGCCCTAGCTTAAGCCTATGAGTGCCCTAGCCTAAGCCTAGGGGTGCCCTAGCCTAAGTTAGGGGTGCCCTAGCCTAAGCCTAGGGGCGCCCTAGCCTAAGTCTAGGGGTGCCCTAGCATAAGCCTAGGGGGTGCCCTAGCCTTAGGCTAGGGGAGCCCTAGCCTTAGCCTAAGCCTAGGCGTGCCCTAGCGTAAGCCTAGGGGTGCCCTAGCCTAAGCCTTGGGGTGCCCTAGCCTAAGGCTAGGGGAGCCCTAGCCTTAGACTAAGCCTATGGGTGCTTAAGCCAAGGCTAGGGGAGCCATATCCTTAGTCTAAGCCTAGGGGTACCCTAGCCAAGGCTAGGGGAGCACTAGCCTAAGGCTAGGGGAGCCTTAGCCTAAGGCTAGGGGAGCCCTAGCCTTAGCCTAAGCCTAGTGGTGCCCTGACCAAAGGCTAGAGTAGCCCTAGCCTAAGACTAGGGGAGCCCTAGCCTAAGACTAGGGGAGCCCTACCCTAAGATTATGGGAGACCTAGCCTAAGGCTATGGGAGCCCTAGCCTTAGCCTAAGCCTAGGGGTGCCATAGCCTAAGGCTAGGGGAGCCCTAGCCTAAGACTAGGGGAGCCCTAGCCTAAGGCTAGGGGAGCCCTAGCCTAAGCCTAGGGGTGCCCGAACCTAAGGCTAGGGGAGCCCTAGCCTAAGCCTAGGAATGCCCTAACCTAAGGCTAGGGGAGCCCTAGCCTAAGGCTAGGGGAGCCCTAGCCTAAGGCTAGGGGAGACCTAGCCTAAGGCTAGGGGAGCCCTAGCCTAAGGCTAGGGGAGCCCAAGCCTTAGCCTAAACTTGGGGGTGCCCTAGCCTAAGCCTAGGCGTGCCCTAGCCTGAGGCTAGCGGTGCCCTAGCCTGAGGCTAGGGGAATCCTAGCCATAGCCTAAGCATAGGGCTGCCCTAGCCTAAGCCTATGGGTGCCCTAGCCTGATCCTAGGGGTGCCATAGCCTTAGGCTAGGGGAACCCTAGCCTTAGCTTAAGCCTAGGGGTGCCCTAGCCTAAGCCTAGGGGTGCCATAACCTGAGTCTAAGGGTGCACTAGCCTGAGGATAGGGGAGCCCAAGCCTTAGCCTAAGCCTAGTGGTGCCCTGGCCTAAGGCTAGGGTAGCCCTAGCCTAAGACTAGGGGAGCCCTAGCCTAAGACTAGGGGAGCCCTAGCCTAAGTCTAGGGGAACCCTAGCCTAAGGCTAGGGGAGCCCTAGCCTAATGTTAGGGGAGCCCTAGCCTTAGCCTAAGCCTAGGGGTGCCATAGCCTAAGGCAAGGGGAGCCCTAGCCTTAGTCTAACCCTAGGGGTGACCTAGCCTAAGCCTAGGGGTGCCCTAGCCTAAGGCTAGGGGAGCCCTAGCCTAAGGCTGGGGGAGCCCTAGAATTAGACTAAGCCTATGGGTGCCTAAGCCAAGTCTAGGTGAGCCATATGCTTAGCCTAAGCGTAGGGGTGCCCTAACTCAGACTAAGGGAGGCCTAGTCTAATGCTAGGGGAGCCCTAGCCAAAGGCTAGGGGAGCCCTAGCGTAAGGCTAGGGGAGCCCAAGGCTTAGACTAAGCCTAGGGGTGCCCTGGCCTAAGGCTAGGGGAGCCCTAGCATAACGCTACGGGAGCCCTAGCCTAAGGCTAGGGGAGCCCGAGCCTAAGGCTAGGGATACCCGAGCCTAAGGTTGGTGAGCCCTAGCCTAATGCTAGGTGAGCCCTAGCCTAAGGCTAGGGGAGCCCTAGACTAAGCCTAGGGGTGCCCTAGCCTAAGCCTAGGGGTGCCCGAGCCTAAGCCTAGGGGTGCCGTAGCATTAGGCTAGGGGAGCCCTAGCCTTAGCCTAAGCCTAGGGGTGCCCTAGCTTAAGCCTTGAGGTGCCCTAGCCTAAGCCTAGTGGTGCTTTAGCCTTAGGCTAGGGGAGCACTAGCCTTAGCCTAAGCCTAGGGGTGCCATAGCCTAAGCCTAGGGGTGTCCTAGCTTAAGCCTAGGGTTCCCCTGCCTAAGCCTAAGGGTGCCTGAGCCTAAGCCTAGGGGTGCCGTAGCCTTAGGCTAGGGGAGCCCTAGCCTTAGCCTAAGCCTAGGGGTGCTCTAGCTTTAGTCAAGGGTTGCCCTAGCCTAAGCCTAGGGATTCCATAGCCCAAGCCTATGGGTGCCCTAGCCTAAGCCTAGGGGTGTCCTAGCTTTAGGCTAGGGAAGCCCAACACTTAGCCTAAGCCTAGGGGTGCCCTAGCCTAAGCCTAGGGGTGCCCTAGCCTGAGTCTATCGGTGGCCTAGACTGAGGCTAGGGGAGCCGTAGCCTTAGCCTAAACCTAGGGGTGCCCTATCCTGAGCCTATGGGTGCCCTAGCCTGACGCTAGGGATCCGTTGCCTTAGCCTAAGCGTAGGGGTGCCCTAGCCTAAGCCTAGGGTTCCCCTAGCCTAAGCTTAGGGGTGCCCTAGCCTTAGGCTAGGGGAGCCCTAACCTTAGCCTAAGATTAGGGGTGCCTTAGCCTTAACCTATGGCTGCCCTAACCTAAGCCTAAGGGTGCCCTAGCCTAAGCCTAGGGGTGAACTAGCCTTAGGCTAGGGGAGCCCTAGCCTTAGCCTAAGCCTAGGGGTGCCCTACCCTAAGCCTAGGTGTGCCCTAGTCTAAGCCTAGGGCTGCCCTAGCCTAAGCCTAGGCCTGCCCTAGCCTAAGCCTAGGGGTGCCCTAGCCTTAGGCTAGGTGAGCACTAGCCTTAGCCTAAGCCTAGGGGTGCCCTAGCCTAAGCTTTGGGTGCCCTCTACTAAGCCTTGTGGTGCCCTAGCCTAAGCCTAGGGGTGCCCTAGTCTATGCATAGGGTTTCCCTAGCCTAAGCCTAGGTGTGCCCTAGCCTAAGCCTAGGGGAGCCTTAGCCTAAGCATAGGGCTGCCCTAGCCTAAGCCTAGGGGAGCCTTAGCCTAAGCATAGGGGTGCCCTAGCCTAAGCCTAGGGGTGCCATAGCCATAGGCTAGGGGAGCCCTAGTCTTAGCCTAAGCCTAGGGGTGCTCTAGCCTAAGCCTAGGGGTGCCGTAGCCTAAGACTATGGGTTCCCTAGCCTTAAGTTATCGTAGCCCTAGCCTTAGTCTAAGCTTAGGGGTGCCGTAGCCTAAGCCTAGGGGTGCCCTAGCATTAGGCTAGGGGAGCCCTAGCCTTAGCCTAAGCCTAGGGGTGCCCTTGCCTAAGCCTAGGGGTGCCTTAGCCTAAGCCTAGGGGTGCCCTATCCTAAGCCTAGGGGTGCCCTAGCCATAGGCTAGGGTAGCCCTAGTCTTAGCCTAAGCCTAGGGGTGCCTTAGCCTAAGACTATGGGTGCCCTAGCCTTAAGTTATGGGAGCCCTAGCCTTAGTCTAAGCTTAGGGGTGCCCTAACCTAAGCCTAGGGGTGCCCAAACCTTAGGCTAGGGGTGCCCTAGCCTATGCCTAGGGCTGGCCTAGCCTAAGCTTAGTGGTGACCTAGCCTTAGTCTAGGCGAACCCTAGCCTTAGCCTAAGCCTAGGGCTGCCCTAGCCTAAGCCTATGGGTGCCCTAGCCTGAGGCTAGGGGAGCCGTAGCCTTAGCCTGGGGGTGCCCTAGCCTTAGGCTATGCGAGTCCTAGCCTTAGCCTAAGCCTAGGGTTGCCCTAGCCTAAACATAGGGGTGCCCTAGCCTGAGACTAGGGGTGCCCAAGACTGACGCTAGGAGAGCCGTTGCCTTGGCCTAAGCCTAGGAGTGCCCTACCCTAAGCCTAGGTGTGCCCTAGCCTAAGCCAACGGGTACTCTAGCCTTAGGCTAGGGGAGCCATAGCCTTACCCTAAGCCTAGGGGTGCCTTAGCCTAAGGCTAGGGTTGCCCTAGCCTATGCCTAAGGTTGCACTAGCCTAAGCCTACGGGTGCCCTAGCCTTAGGCTAGGGGAGCCCTAGCCTTAGCCTAAGCCTAGGGGTGCCCTAGCATAAGCCTAGGGGTGCCCTATTCTAAGCCTAGGGTTGCCATAGCCTAAGCCTAGGGGTGCCCTAGCCTAAGCCTAGGTGTGCCCTAGCGTTAGGCTAGGAGAGCCCTAGCCTTAGCCTAAGCCTAGGGTTGCCCTAGCCTAAGCCTAGGGGTGCCCTAGCTTAAGCCTAGGGGAGCCCTAGCCTTAGCCTAAGCCTAGGGGTGCCCTAGCTTAAGCCTAGGGGTGCCTTAGCCTAAGCCTAGGGGTGCCCTAGCCTAAGCCTAGGGGTGCCATAGCCATAGGCTAGGGGAGCCCTATCCTTAGCCTAAGCCTAGGGCTGCCCTAGCCTAAGCCTAGGGGAACCCTAGCTTTAGCCTAAGCCTAGGGGTGCCCTAGCCTAAGCCTAGGGTTGCCTTAGCCTAAACCTAGGGGTGCCCTAGCCTAAGCCTAGGGGTACCAAAGCCATAGGCAAGGGGAGCCCTAGCCTTACCCTAAGCCTAGGGGTGAGCTAGCATAAGCCTAGGGGTGCCTTAGTCTAAGCCTAGGGGTGCCCTAGCCTAAGCCTAGGGGTGCCATAGCCATAGGCTAGGGGAGCCCTATCCATAGCCTAAGCCTAGGGCTGCCCTAGCCTAAGCCTAGGGGAGCCCTAGCTTTAGCCTAAGCCTAGGGGTTCCCTTGCCAAAGCCTAGGGTTGCCTTAGCCTAAGCCTAGGGGTGCCCTAGCCTAAGCCTAGGGGTGCCATAGCCATAGGCTAGGGGAGCCCTAGTCTTCCCTAAGCCTAGGGGTGCCCTAGCCTAAGACTTGGGGTGCCGTAGCCTAAGACTATGGGTTCCCTAGCCTTAAGTTATCATAGCCCTAGCCTTAGTCTAAACCTAGGTGTGCCCGAGCCTAAGCCTAGGGGTGCCCTACCCTTAGGCTAGGGGAGCCCTAGCATGAACCTAAATCTAGGGGTGCCCTAGCCTAAACCTAGGGGTGCCCTAGCCTAAGCCTAGGGGTGCCCTAGCGTAAGCATAGCGGTGCCCTAGCCTAAGCCTCGGGGTGCCCTAGCCTAAGCCTAGGGGTGCCCTAGCCTTAGGCTTGGGTAGCCCTAACCTTAGCCTAAGATTAGGGGTGCCTTAGCCTTAGCCTATGGCTGCCCTACCCTAAGTCTTAGGGTGCCCTAGCCTAAGCCTAGGGGTGAACTAGCCTTAGGCTAGGGGAGCCCTAGCCTTAGCCTAAGCCTAGGGGTGCCCTACCCTAAGCCTCGGTGTGCCCTAGCCTAAACCAAGGGGTACTCTAGCCTTAGGCTAGGGGAGCCTTAGCCTTAGCCTAAGCTTAGGGGTGCCCTACCCTAAGCCTAGGGGTGCCCTAGCCTAAGCCTAGGGGTGACCTAGCCTTATTCTAGGGGATCCCTAGCCTTGGCCGAAGCCTAGGGGTGCCCTAGCCTAAGCCTAGGGGTGCCCTAGCCTTAGGCTAGGGAGCCCTAGCCTTAGCCTAAACTTAGGGGTGCCCCAGCCTAATACTAGGGGTGCCCAAACCTAAGCCTAGGGGTGCCCTAGTATAAGCCTAGGGCTGCCATAGCCTAAGCCTAGGGGTGCCCTAGCCTTAGGCTAGGCGAGCCCTAGCCTTAGCCTAAGCCTAGGTCTGCCCTAGCCTAAGCCTAGGGGTGCCCCAGCCTTAGGCTAGGGGAGCCCTAGCCTTAGCCTAAGCCTAGGGGTGCCCTAGCCTAAGCCTAGGGGTGCCCTAGCCTAAGCCTAGGGGTCTCCTAGCATAAGCCTAGGTGGGCCCTCGCCTAAGCCTAGGGGTGCCATAGCCTAAGCCTAGGGCTACCCTAGCCTAAGCCTAGGGGTGCCTTAGCCTTAGACTAGGGGAGCCCTAGCCTTAGCCTAAGCATAGGGGTGCCCTAGCCTAAGCCTAGGGGTGCCCTAGCCTAAGCCGAATGGTGCCTTAGCCTTAGCCTGGGGAGCCCTAGCCTTAGCCTAAGCCTAGGGGTTCCCTAACCTAAGCCTAGGTGTGCCCTAGCCTAAGCCTAGGGGTGCCCTAGCCTAAACCTAGGGGTGCCCTACCCTTCGGCTAGGCGAGCCCAAGCCTTAGCCTAAGCCTAGGGCTGCCCTAGCCTAAGCCTAGGGGTGCCCTAGCCTAAGCCTAAGGGTGCCCAAGCCTAAGTCTAGGGGTGCCCTAGCCTAAGCCAAGGGGTGCCCTAGCCTTAGGCTAGGGGAGCCCTAGTCTTAGCCTAAGCCTAGGGGTGCCCTAGCCTAAGGCTAGGGATGCCTTAGCCTAAGCCTAGGGTTGCTCCAGCCTAAGCCTAGGGGTGCCCAAACCTAAGCCTAGGGGTGCCCTAGCCTAAGCCTAGGGCTGCCCTAGCCTACGCCTAGGCATGCCGTATCCTTAGGCTACGGGAGCCCTAACCTTAGCCTAAGCCTAGGGGTGCCCTCGCCTAAGCCTAGGGGTGCCATAGCCTAAGCCTAGCGTTGCCCTAGCCTAAGCCTAGGTGTGCTCTAGTCTTAGGCTAGGGGAGCCCTAGCCTTAGCCTAAGCCTAGGGTTGCCCTAGCCTAAGCCTTCGGGTGCCCTAGCCTAAACCTAGCGGTGCCCTAGCCTAAGCCTAGGGGTGCCCTAGCATATGCCTAGGGGTGCCCTCTCCTAAGCTAGGGGTGCCCTCGCCAAAGCCTAGGTGTGCCCTAGCCTAAGCCTAGGGGTTCCCTACCCTAAGCCTAGGGGTGCCCTAACCTTAGGCTAGGCGAGCCTTATCCTTAGCCTAAGCCTAGGGCTGCCCTAGCCTAAGCCTAGGGGTGCCCTAGCCTTAGGCTAGGGGAGCCCTAGCCTTAGCCTTAGCCTAGGGGAGCCCTAGACTAAGCCTAGGGGTGCCTTAGCCTAAGCCTAGGGGTGCCCGAGCCCAAGCCTAGGGGTGCCCTAGCCTAAGCCTAGGGGTGTCCTAGCCTAAGCCTAGGGGTGCCGTAGCCTAAGACTATGGGTGCCCTAGCCTTAGGTTATGGGAGCCCTAGCCTTAGTCTAAGCTCAGGGGTGCCCTAGTCTAAGCCTAGGGGTGCACTAGCCTAAGCCTAGGGGTGCCCTAGCCTAAGCCTAGGGATGTCCTAACCTTAGGCTTGGGGAGCCCTAGCATAAGCCTAAAAAGGGGTGCCCTAGCCTAAGCCTATGGGTGCCCCAGCGTAAGCCTAGGGGTGCTCTAGCCTAAGCCTAGTTGTGCCCTAGCCTTAGGCTAGGGGTGCCCTAGCCTGAGCCTACGGGTGCCCTAGCCTGAGGATAGGGGAGCCCTATCCTTAGTCTAGCCTAGGATTGCCCTAGCCTAAGCCTAGGGGTGCCATAGCCTGAGCCTAGGGGTGCCCAAGCCTCAGGCTAGGGGAGTCGTAGCCTTAGCCTAGGGGTGCCCTAGCCTTAGGCTAGGCGAGTCCTAGCCTTAGCCTAAGCCTAGGATTGCCCTAGCCTAAACCTAGGGGTGCCCTAGCGTGAGACTAGGGGTGCCCTAGCCCGACGCTAGGGGAGCCGTTGCCTTAATCTAAGCCTAGGGGTGCCCTAGCCGAAGCCTAGTGGTCCCCTAGCCTAAGCTTACGGGTGCCCTAGCCTTAGGCTATGGGAGCCCTAGCCTTAGACTAAGCTTAGGGGTGCCTTAGCCTAAGACTATGGCTGCCCTAGCCTAATCCTAGGGGTGCGCTAGCCTAAGCCTAGGGGTGACCTAGCCTAGGGCTAAGGGAGCCCAAGCCTTAGCCTAAGCCTAGGGGTGCCCTAGCTTAAGCCTAGGGGTGCCCAAGCCTAAACCAAGCGGTGTTCTAGCCTTAGGCTAGGGGAGCCCTAGCCTGAGCCTAAGCCTATGGGTGCCCTACCCTAAGCCTAGGGGTGCCCTAGCCTAATCCAAGGGGTGCTCTAGCCTTAGGCTAGGGGAGCCCTAGCCTTAGCCTAAGGCTATGGTTGCCCTAGCCTAAGCCGAGGGGTGCCCTAGCCTAAGCCTAGGGGTGCCCTAGCCTTAGGCTAGGGGAGCCCTAGCCTTAGCCTAAGCCTAGTGGTGCCCTACCCTAAACCTAGGGGTGCTCTAGCCTTAGGCTAGGGGAGAACTAGCCTTAGCCTAAGCCTAGGGGTGCCCCAGTCTAAGCCTAGGGGTGCCCAAACCTAAGCCTAGGGGTGCCCTAGCCCAAGCCTAAGGCTGCCCTAGCCTAAGCCTAGGGCTGCCCTAGCCTAAGCCTAGGGGTGCCCTAGCCTTAGGCTAGGCGAGCACTAGCCTTAGCGTAAGCCTAGGGGTGCCCTAGCCTAAGCTTGGGGTGCCCTATCCTAAGCCTAGGGGTGCCCTAGCATAAGCCTAGGGGTGCCCTAGTCTAAGCCTAGGGGTGCCCTAGCCTAAGCCTAGGGGTGCCCTAGCCTAAGCCAAGGGGTGCCCTTGCTTTAGGCTAGGGGAGCCCTAGCCTTAGCCTAAGCCTAGGGGTGCCCTAGCCTAAGCCTAGTGGTGCCCTAGCCTAAGCCTAGGGGTGCCCCAGTCTAAGCCTAGGGGTGCCCAAACCTAAGCCTAGGGGTGCCCTAGCCTAAGCCTTAGGCTGCCCTAGCCTAAGCTTAGGGCTGCCCTAGCCTAAGCCTAGGGGTGCCCTAGCCTTAGGCTAGGCGAGCACTAGCCTTAGCCTAAGTCTAGGGGTGCCCTAGCCTAAGCTTGGGGTGCCCATCCAAAGCCTAGGGGTGCCCTAGCATAAGCCTAGGGGTGCCCTAGTCTAAGCCTAGGGGTGCCCTAGCCTAAGCCAAGGGGTACCCTAGCCTTAGGGTATGGGAGCCCTAGCCTTAGCCTAAGCCTAGGGTTGCCCTAGCCTAAGCCTAGGGGTGCCCTAGCCTAAGCCTAGGGGTGCCCTAGCCAAAGTCTCGGGGTGCCCTAGCCTAAGCCTAGGGTTGCCCTATCCTAAGCCTAGGGGTGCCCTAGCCTTAGGCTAGGGGAGCCCTAGCCTTAGCCTAAGCCTAGGGGTGCCCTAGCCTAAGCCTAGGGATTCCATAGCCCAAGCCTATGGGTGCCCTAACCTAAGCCTAGGGGTGCCCTAGCTTTAGGCTAGGGAAGCCCAACACTTAGCCTAAGCCTAGGGGTGCCCTAGCCTAAGTCTAGGGGGGCCCTAGCCTGAGTCTAGTGGTGCCCTAGCCTGAGGCTTGGGGAGCCGTAGCCTTAGCCGAAGCCTAGGGGTCCCCTAGCCTAAGCTTCGGGGTGCCCTAGCTTAATCCTCCGGGTGCCCTAGCTTAAGCCTCGTGGTGCCGAAGCCTAAGCCTCTGGGTGCCCTAGCCTAAGCCCCGGGGTGCCGAAGCCTAAGCCTCGGGGTGCCCTAGCCTCAGCCTAGGGGTGCCCTAGCCTAAGGCTAGGGGAGCCCTAGCCTAAGCCTAGGGGAGCCCTAGCCTTAGCCTAAGCCTAGGGGTGCCCTAGCCTAAGCCTAGGGGTGCCCTATCCTGAGCCTACGGGTGCCCTAGCCTGAGGCTAGGGGAGCCATAGCGTTAGTCTAGCCTAGGATTGCCCTAGGCTATACCTAGGGGTGCCCTAGCCTTAGGCTAGGGGAGCCCTAGCCTTTTCCTAATTCTAGGGGTGCCCTAGCCTAAGCGTAGGGGTGCCCTTGCCTGAGCCTACTGGTGCCGTAGCCTTAGGCTAGGGGAGCCCTAGCCTTAGCCTAAGCCTAGGGGTGCCCTAGCCTACTCTAGGGGTGCCCTAGCCTAAGCCTAGGGTTGCCCTAGCCTTAACCTAGGGGTGCCGTAGCCTAAACCTAGGGGTGTCCTAGCCTAAGCCTAGGGGTGCCCTAGCCTTAGGTTAGAGGAGCCCTAGCCTTAGCTTAAGCCTAGGGGTACCCTACCCTAATTCTAGGGGTGCCCTAGCCTAAGCCTAGGGGTGCCCTGGCCTAAGGCTAGGGCAGCCCTAGCCTAAGGCTAGGGGAACCCTAGCCTAAGGCTAGGGGAACCCTAGCCTAAGGCTAGGGGAACCCTAGCCTAAGGCTAGGGGAGCCCTAGCCTTAGCCTAAGCCTAGGGGTGCCATAGCCAAAGCTAGGGGAGCCCTAGCCTAAGACTAGGGGAGCCCTAGCCTAAGGCTAGGGGAGCCCTAGCCTAAGCCTAGGGGTGCCCGAACCTAAGGTTAGGGGAGCCCTAGCCTAAGCCTAGGAGTGCCCTAGCCTAAGGTTAGGGGAGACCTAGCCTTAGCCTAAGCCTAGGGTGCCCTAGCCTAAGGCTAGGGGAGCCCTAGCCTAAGGCTAGGGGAGCCCTAGCCTAAGGCTGGGGGAGCCCTAGTATTAGACTAAGCGTATAGGTGCCTAAGCCAAGGCTAGGGGAGCCCTAGCCTTAGCCTAAGCCTAGGGGTGCCCTCGCCTAAGCCTAGGGGTGTAATAGACTAAGCCTAGGGGTGCCCTAGCCTTAGGTTAGAGGAGCCCTAACCTTAGCTTAAGCCTAGGGGTGCCCTACCCTAAGTCTAGGGGTGCCCTAGCCTAAGCCTAGTGGTGCCCTAGCCTAAACCTAGGGGTGACCTAGCGTTAGGCTAGAGGAGCCCTAGCCTTAGAATAAGCCTAGGGGTGCCCTAGCTTAAGCCTAGGGGTGCCCTATCCTACCCTAGGGGTGCCCTAGCCTAAGTCTAGGGGTGCCTTAGCCAAAGTATAGGGGTTCCATACCCTAAGCCTAGGGGTGCCTTAGCCTTAGGTTAGAGAGCCCAAGCCTTAGCCTAAGCCTAGGGCTGCCCTAGCCTAAGCCTAGGGCTGCCCTAATTTAAGCCTAGGGGTGCCCTAGCCTTAGGCTTGGGGAGCCCTAGCCTTAGCCTAATCCTAGGGGTGCGCTAGCCTAAGCCTAAGGGTGCCCTAGCCTAAGCCTAGGGGTGCCCTAACGTTAGGCTAGGGGAGCCCTAGCCTTATCCTAAGCCAATGGGTGCCCTAGCCTAAGCCTAGGGATGCCCTAGCCTAAGTCTAGGGGTGCCCTAGCCTAAGCCTAGGGGTGCCCTAGCCTTAGGCTAGGGGAGCCCTAGCCTTAGCCTAAGCCTTGGATTGCCCTCGCCTAAGCCTAGTGGTGCCCTAGCCTGAGTCTAGGGGTGCCCTAGCCTGAGGCTAGGGGAGCCGTTGCCATAGCCTAAGTCTAGGGGTGCCCTAGCCTAAGCCTAGCGGTGCCCTAGCCTAAGCCTAGGGGTGCCCTAGCCTTAGGCTAGGGGAGCCCTAGCCGTAGCCTAAGTATAGGGGTGCCCTAGCCAAAGCCTAGGGGTTCCCTAGCCTAAACCTAGGGGTGCCCTAGCCTTAGGCTAGGGTTGCCCTAGCCTTAGCCTAAGCTTAAGGCTGCCCTAGCCTAAGCTTAGGGGTGCCCTAGCTTAAGCCTAGGGGTGCCCTAGCCTAAGCCTATGCGTGCCCTAGCCTAAGTCTAGGGTTGCCCTAACCTAAGCCAAGGGGTGCCCTAGCCTAAGCCTAGGGGTGCCCTAGCATAAGCCTATGGTTGCCCTAGCCTAAGCCTAGGGGTGCCCTAGCCTAAGCCTCGGGGTGCCCTAGCCTTAGGCTGGGGGAGCCCTAGCCTTAGACTAAGCCTATGGGTGCCTAAGCCAAGGCTAGGGGCCATATCCTTAGCCTAATGCTAGGGGGGCCCTAGCCTAAGGCTAGGGGAGCCTTAGCCTAAGGCTAGGGGAACCCTAGCCTTAGCCTAAGCCTAGGGGTGCCCTGGCCTAAGGCTAGGGGAGCCCTAGCCTAAGGCTAGGTGAGCCCTAGCCTTAGCCTAAGCCTCGGGGTGCCCTAGCCTAAGCCTCGGGGTGCCCTAGCCTAAGCCTCGGGGTGCCGAAGCCTAAGCCTCGGGGTGCCCTAGCCTAAGCCTAGGGGTTCCCTAGCCTAAGGCTAGGGGAGCCCAAGCTTAAGCCTAGGGGAGCCCTAGCCTTAGCCTAAGCCTAGGGGTGCGCTAGGTTAAGCCTAGGGGTGCCCTAGCCTTAGGCTTGGGGAGCCCTAGCCTTAGCCTAAGCCTAGGGGTGACCTAGCCTAAGCCTAGCGGTGCCCTAGCCTAAGCCTAGGGGTTCACTAGCCTAAACCTAGGGGTGCCCTAGCCTGAGGATAGGGGAGCCCTAACCTTAGCCTAAGCCTAGGGTTGCCCTAGCTTAAGCCTAGGGTTGCCCTAGCCTAAGCCTAGGGGTTCCTGAGCCTAAGCCTAGGGGTGCCATAGCCTTAGGCTAGGGGAGCCCTAGCCTTAGCCTAAGCCTAGGGGTGCCCTAGCCTTAGGCTAGGGGAGCCCTAGCCTTAGCCTAAGCCTAGGGGTGCCCTAGCCTAAGCCTATGGGTGCCCGAGCCTAAGCCTAGGGGTGCTCTAGCTTTAGGCTAGGGGAGCCCAAGCCTTAGCCTAAGCCTAGGGGTGCCCTAGCCTAAGCCTAGGGGTGCCATAGCCTGAGTCTAGCGGTGCCCTAGCCTGAGGCTAGGGGAGCCGTAGCCTTAGCCTAAGCCTAGGGGTCCCCTAGCCTAAGATTCGGGGTGCCCTAGCCTAAGCCTCGGGGTACCCTAGCCTAAGCCTCGGGGTGCCAAAGCCTGAGCCTCGGGGTTCCCTAGCCTAAGCCTCGTGGTGCAGAAGCCTATGCCTCGGGGTGCCCTAGCCTAAGCCTAGGGGTGCCCTAGCCTAAGGCTAGGGGAGCCATACCCTAAGTCTAGGGGAGCCCTAGCCTTAACCTAAGCCTTGGGGAGCCCTAGCCTTAGCCTAAGCCTAGGGGTGCCCTAGCCTAAGCCTAGGGGTGCCCTAGCCTGAGCGTAGGGGTGGCCTAGCCTTAGGTTAGAGGAGCCCTAGCCTTAGCCTAAGGCTAAGGGTTCCCTAGCCTAAACCTCGGGGTGCCCTAGCCTAAGCCTAGGGGTGCCCTAGCCTAAGCCTAGGGGTGCCCTAGCCTTAGCCTAGGGGTGCCCTAGCCTGAGCCTACGGGTGCCCCAGCCTGAGGCTAGGGGAGCCCTAGCGTTAGTCTAGCCTAGAGGAGCCCTAGCCTAAACCTAGGGGTGTAATAGACTAAGCCTAGGGGTGCCCTAGCCTTAGGTTAGAGGAGCCCAAGCCTTATCTTAAGCCTAGGGGTACCCTACCCTAAGTCTAGGGGTGCCCTAGCCTAAGCCTAGGGGTGCCCTACCCTAAGCTTAGGGGTGTCCTAGCATTAGGCTAGAGGAGCCCTAGCCTTAGAATTAGCCTAGGGGTGCCCTAGCTTAAACCTAGGGGTGCCCTATCCTAAGCCTAGTGGTGCCCTAGCCTAAGTCTAGGGGTGCCCTAGCCTTAGGCTAGGAGAGCCCTAGCCTTAGCCTAAGCCTAGGGCTGCCCTAGCCTAAGTCTATGAGTGCCCTAGCCTAAGCCTAGGGGTGCCCTAGCCTTAGGCTAGGGGAGCCCTAGCCTTAGCCTAAGCCTAGGCATGCCCTACCCTAAGCCAAGGGGAGCCCTAGCTTAAACGTAGGGGTGCCCAATCCTAAGCCTAGGGGTGCCCTAGCCTAAGCCTTGGTGTGCCCTAGCCTTAGGCTAGGGGATCCCTAGCCTTAGCCGAAGCCTAAGCGTGCCCCAGGCTAAGCCAAGGGTGGCCAAGCCTAAGCCTAGGGGTGCCCTAGCCTAAGCCTAGAGGTGCCCTAGCCTTAGGCTAGGCGAGCCCTAGCCTTAGCCTAAGCCTAGGGCTGCCCTAGCCTAAGTCTATGAGTGCCCTAGCCTAAGCCTAGGGGTGCCCTACCCTTAGGCTAGGGGAGCCCTAGCCTTAGCCTAAGCCTAGGCATGCCCTACCCTAAGCCAAGGGGTGCCCTAGCCTAAACGTAGGGGTGCCCAATCCTAAGCCTAGGGGTGCCCTAGCCTAAGCCTTGGTGTGCCCTAGCCTTAGGCTAGGGGAGCCCTAGCCTTAGCCGAAGCCTAAGGGTGCCCCAGACTAAGCCAAGGGTGGCCAAGCCTAAGCCTAGGGGTGCCCTAGCCTAAGCCTAGGGCTGCCCTAGCCTAAGCCTAGGGGTGCCCGAGCCTAAGGCTAGGCCAGCCCTAGCCTTAGCCTAAGCCTAGGGCTGCCCTAGCATAAGCCTAGGGGTGCCTTTGCCTTAGTCTAGGGGAGCCCTAGCCTTAGCCTAAGCCTAGGGGAGCCCTAGCTTAAGCCTAGGGGTGCCCTAGCCTAAGCCTAGGGGTGCGCTTCCATAAGCCTAGGGGTGCCCTCGCCTATGCCTAGGGGTGCCCTAGCCTAAGCCTATGAGTGCCCTAGCCTAAGCCTAGGGGTGCCATAATTTTAGGCTAGGGGAGCCCTACCCTTAGCCTAAGCCTAGGGGTGCCCTAGCCTAAGCCTAGGGGTGCCATAGCCTGAGTCTAAGGGTGCAATAGCCTGAGGCTAGGGGAGCCCTAGCCTAAGCCTAGGGGTGCCCTAGCCTTAGGCTAGGCGAGCCCTAGCCTTAGCCTAAGCTTAGGGATGCCCTAGTCTAAGCCGAAGGGTGCCCAAGCCTAAGCCTTGGGGTGCCCTAGCCTAAGCCTAGGGGTGCCCTAGCCTTAGGCTAGGGGAGCCGTAGCCTTCGCCTAAGCCTAGGGGTGCCCTAGCCTTAGCCTAAGCCTTGGGGTGCCCTAGCCTAAGGCTAGGGGAACCCTAGCCTTAGCCTAAGCCTAGGGGTGCCCTGGCCTAAGGCTAGGGGAGCCCTAGCCTAAGGGTAGGGGAGCCCTAGCCTTAGCCTAAGCCTCGGGGTGCCCTAGCCTAAGCCTCGGGGTGCCATAGCCTAAGCCTCGGTGTGCCGAAGCCTAAGCCTCGGGGTGCCCTAGCCTAAGCCTAGGGGTTCCCTAGCCTAAGGCTAGGGGAGCCCAAGCCTAAGCCTAGGGGAGCCCTAGCCTTAGCCTAAGCCTAGGGGTGCGCTAGGTTAAGCCTAGGGGTGCCCTAGCCTTAGGCTAGGGGAGCCCTAGCCTTAGCCTAAGCCTAGGGGTGACCTAGCCTAAGCCTAGGGGTTCACTAGCCTAGACCTAGGGGTGCCCTAGCCTGAGGATAGGGGAGCCCTAACCTTAGCCTAAGCCTAGAGTTGCCCTAGCTTAAGCCTAGGGTTGCCCTAGCCTAAGCCTAGGGGTTCCTGAGCCTAAGCCTAGGGGTGCCCTAGCCTTAGGCTAGGGGAGCCCTAGCCTTAGCCTAAGCCTAGGGGTGCTCTAGCTTTAGGCTAGCGGAGCCCAAGCCTTAGCCTAAGCCTAGGGGTGCCCTAGCCTAAGCCTAGGGGTGCCATAGCCTGAGTCTAGCGGTGCCCTAGCCTGAGGCTAGGGGAGCCGTAGCCTTAGCCTAAGCCTAGGGGTCCCCTAGCCTAAGACTCGGGGTGCCCTAGCCTAAGCCTCGGGGTACCCTAGCCTAAGCCTCGGGGTGCCAAAGCCTAAGCCTCGGGGTGCCCTAGCCTAAGCCTCGTGGTGCCGAAGCCTAAGCCTCGGGGTGCCCTAGCCTAAGCCTAGGGGTGCCCTAGCCTAAGGCTAGGGGAGCCATACCCTAAGCCTAGGGGAGCCCTAGCCTTAACCTAAGCCTAGGGGAGCCCTACCCTTAGCCTAAGCCTAGGGGTGCCCTAGCCTAAGCCTAGGGGTGCCCTAGCCTGAGCGTAGGGGTGGCCTAGCCTTAGGTTAGAGGAGCCCTAGCCTTAGCCTAAGGCTAAGGGTTCCCTAGCCTAAACCTCGGGGTGCCCTAGCCTCAGCCTAGGGGTGCCCTAGCCTAAGCCTAGGGGTGCCCTAGCCTAAGCCTAGGGGTGCCCTAGCCTAAGCCTAGGGGTGCCCTAGCCTTAGGCTAGGGGAGCCCTAGCCTTAGCCTAAGCCTAGGGGTGCCCTAGCCTAAGCCTAGGGGTGCCCTAGCCTTAGCCTAGGGGTGCCCTAGCCTGAGCCTACGGGTGCCCTAGCCTGAGGCTAGGGGAGCCCTAGCGTTAGTCTAGCCTAGAGGAGCCCTAGCCTAAACCTAGGGGTGTAATATACTAAGCCTAGGGGTGCCCTAGCCTTAGGTTAGAGGAGCCCTAGCCTTATCTTAAGCCTAGAGGTACCCTACCCTAAGTCTAGGGGTGCCCTAGCCTAAGCCTAGGGGTGCCCTACCCTAAGCCTAGGGGTGTCCTAGCGTTAGGCTAGAGGAGCCCTAGCCTTAGAATTAGCCTAGGGGTGCCCTAGCTTAAACCTAGTGGTGCCCTATCCTAAGCCTAGGGGTGCCCTAGCCTAAGTCTAGGGGTGCCCTAGCCTTAGGCTAGGAGAGCCCTAGCCTTAGCCTAGGCCAAGGGCTGCCCTAGCCTAAGCCTAGGGGTGTCCTAGCCTAAGTCTAGGGCTTCCTTAGCCTAAGCCTAGGGGTGCCCGAGCCTAAGCCTAGGGGTGCCCGATCCTAAGCCTAGTGGTGCCCTAGCCTTAGGCTAGGGGAGCTCTAGCCTTAGCCTAAGCCTAGGGCTGCCCTAGCCTCAGCCAAGGGGTGCCCTAGCCTACGTCTAGGGGTGCCTTAGCCTTAGGCTTGGGGAACCCTAGCCGTAGTCTAAGCCTAGGGGTGCCGTAGCCTAAGGCTAGGGGTTCCATAGCCTAAGCCTACGGGTGCCCTAGCTTAAGCCTAGGGCTGCCCTAGCCTAAGCCTAGGGGTGCCCGAGCCTAAGGCTAGGCCAGCCCTAGCCTTAGCCTAAGCCTAGGGCTGCCCTAGCATAAGCCTAGGGGTGCCCTTGCCTTAGGCTACGGGAGCCCTAGCCTTAGCCTAAGCCTAGGGGAGCCCTAGCTTAAGCCTAGGGGTGCCCTAGCCTAAGCCTAGGGGTGCGCTACCATAAGCCTAGGGGTGCTCTCGCCTATGCCTAGGGGTGCCCTAGCCTAAGCCTATGAGTGCCCTAGCCTAAGCCTAGGGGTGCCATAATTTTAGGCTAGGGGAGCCCTACCCTTAGCCTAAGCCTAGGGGTGCCCTAGCCTAAGCCTAGGTGTGCCATAGCCTGAGTCTAAGGGTGCACTAGCCTGAGGCTAGGGGAGCCCTAGCCTAAGCCTAGGGGTGCCCTAGCCTTAGGCTAGGCGAGCCCTAGCCTTAGCCTAAGCTTAGGAATGCCCGAGTCTAAGCCGAAGGGTGCCCAAGCCTAAGCCTTGGGGTGCCCTAGCCTAAGCCTAGGGGTGCCCTAGCCTTAGGCTAGGGGAGCCGTAGCCTTCGGCTAAGCCTAGGGGTGCCCTAGCCTTAGCCTAAGCCTTGGGGTGCCCTAGCCTAAGCCTTGGGGTGCCCTAGCCTTAGGCTAGGGGAGCCCTAGCCTTTGCCTAAGCCTAGGGTTGCCTTGGCCTAAGCATAGGGGTGCCCTAGCCTAAGCCTAGTCGTGGCCTAGCATAAGCGTAGGGGTGCCCTCGTCTAAGCCTTGGGGTGCCCTAGCCTAAGCCGAGGGGTCCCCTTGCCTAAGCCTAGGGGTGCCCTAGATTAAGCCTAGTGGTACCCTTGCCTTAGGCTAGAGGAGCCCTAGCCGTAGCCAAAGCCTAGGGGTGCCCTAGCCTAAACCTAGGGGTGCCATAGCCTGAGCGTAGGGGTGCCCTAGCCTGAGCCTACGGGTGCCATAGCCTGAGTCTAAGGGTGCACTAGCCTGAGGCTAGGGGAGCCATAGTCATAGCCTAAGCCTAGGGGTGCCCTAGCCTAAGCCTAGGGCTGCCCTAGCCTAAGCCTAGGGGTGCCCTAGCCTAAGCCTATGAGTGCCCTAGCCTAAGCCTAGGGGTGCCATAGTTTTAGGCTAGGGGAGCCCTACCCTTAGCCTAAGCCTAGGGGTGCCCTAGCCTAAGCCTAGGGGTGCTATAGCCTGAGTCTAAGGGTGCACCAGCCTGAGGATAGGGGAGCCGTAACCTTTGCCTAAGCCTAGGGGAGCCCTTGGTTAAGCCTAGGGGTGCCATAGCCTAAGCCTAGGGGTACCCTAGCCTTAAGCTAGGGGAGCCCTAGCCTTTTCCTAAGACTAGGGGTGCCCTAACCTAAGCGTAGGGGTGCCCTAGCCTGATCCTAGGGGTGCCGTAGCCTTAGGCTAGGGGAGCCATAGTCATACCCTAAGTCTAGGGGTGCCCTAGCCTGAGCCTAAGAGTGCCCTAGCCTGAGGCTAGGGGATCCCTAGCCATAGCCTAAACCTAGGGCAGCCCTAGCCTAAGCCTAGGGGTGCCTAAGCCTAAGCCTAGGGTTACCCTAGCCCTAGGCTAGGGGCCATAGCCTAAGCCTAGGGGTGCCCTAGCCTTAGGCTAGGCGAGCCCTAGCCTTAGCCTAAGCTTAGGGCTGCCCTAGATAAGCCTATGAGTGCCCTAGCCTAAGCCTAGGGGTGTCCTAGCCTAAGTTAGGGGTGCCCTAGCCTAAGCCTAGGGGTGCCCTAGCCTAAGTCTAGGGGTGCCCAAGACTAAGGCTAGGGGTGCCCTAGCCTTAGGCTAGGGGAGCCCTAGCCTTAGCCTAAGCCTAGGCGTGCCCTAGCGTAAGCCTAGGTGTGCCCTAGCCTAAGCCTTGGGGTGCCCTAGCCTAACCTAGGGGAGCCCCAGCCTAATGCTAGGGGAGCCCTAGCCTAAGGCTAGGGGAGACATAGCCTAAGGCTAGGGTGCCCTAGTCTAAGGCTAGGGGAGCCCAAGCCTTAGCCTAAGCTTGGGGGTGCCCTAGCCTAAGCCTAGGCTGGCCTAGCCTGAGTCTAGCGGTGCCCTAGCCTGAGGCTAGGGGATCCCTAGTCATAGCCTAAGCATAGGGCTGCCCTAGCCTAAGCCTATGGGTGCCCTAGCCTGATCCTAGGGGTGCCATAGCCTTAGGCTAGGGGAGCCCTAGCCTTAGCTTAAGCCTAGGGGTGCCCTAGCCTAAGCCTAGGGGTGCCATAACCTGAGTCTAAGGGTGCACTAGCCTGAGGATAGGGGTGTCCAAGCCTTAGCCTAAGCCTAGGGGTGCCCTAGCCTAAGCCTAGGCGTGCCCTAGCCTGAGTCTAGCGGTGCCCTAGCATGAGGCGAGGGGATCCCTAGCCATAGTCAAAGCCTAGGGCTCCCCTAGCCTAAGCCTAGGCGTGCCCTAGCCTGATCCTAGGGGTGCCATAGCCTTAGGCTAGGGGAGCCCTAGCCTTAGCCTAACCCTAGGGGTGCCCTAGCCTAAGCCTAGGGGTGCCATTGCCTGAGCCTAAGGGTGCACTAGCCTTAGGATAGGGGAGCCGTAGCCTTAGCCTAAGCCTAGGGGTGCCCTAGCCTTACGCTAGGGGAGCTATAGCCTTTTCCTAAGCCTAGGGGTGCCCTAGCCTAAGCGTAGGGGTGCCCTAGCCTGATCCTAGGGGTGCCGTAGCCTTAGGCTAGGGGAGCCATAGTCATAGCCTAAGCCTAGGGTTGCCCTAGCCTGAGTCTAAGGGTGCCCTAGCCTGAGGCTAGGGGATCCCTAGCCATAGCCTAAACCTAGGGCTGCCCTAGCCTAAGCCTAGGGGTGCCTTAGCCTAAGCCTAGGGGTGCCCAAGCCCTAGGCTAGGGGCCCTAGCCTAAGCCTAGGGGTGCCCTAGCCTTAGGCTATCGAGCGCTAGCCTTAGCCTAAGCTTAGGGCTGCCCTAGCTTAAGCCTATGAGTGCCCTAGCCTAAGCCTAGGGGTGCCATAGCCTTAGGCTAGGGGTGCCCTAGCCTAAGCCTAGGGGTGCCCTAGCCTAAGCCTAGGGGTGCCCTAGCCTAAGTCTAGGGGTGGCCTAGCCTAAGCCTAGGGGTGCCCTAGCCTTAGGCTAGGGGAGCCCTAGCCTTAGCCTAAGCCTAGGCGTTCCCTAGCGTAAGCCTAGGGGTGCCCTAGCCTAAGCCTTGGGGTGCCCTAGCCTAAGGCTAGGGGAGCCCTAGCCTTAGACTAAGCCTATGGGTGCCTAAGCCAAGGCTAGGGGAGCCATATCCTTAGCCTAAGCCTAGGGGTGCCCTTGCCTAAGCATAGGGGTGCCCTAGCCTAAGGCTAGGGGAGCCCTAGCCTAAGGCTACGGCAGCCCTAGCTAAGGCTGGGGGAGCCCTAGCCTAAGGCTGGGGGAGCCCTAGCCTAAGGCTGGGGGAGCCCTAGCCTTAGACTAAGCCTATGTGTGCCTAAGCCAAGGCTAGGGGAGCCATATCCTTAGACTATGCCTAGGGGTGCCATAGCCAAGGCAAGGGGAGTCCTAGCCTAAGGCTAGGGGAGCCCTAGCCTAAGGCTAAGGGAGCCCTAGCCTTAGCCTAAGCCTAGGGGTGCCATGGCCTAAGGCTAGGGGAGCCCTAGCCTAAGGCTAGGGGAGCCCTAGCCTAAGGCTAGGGGAGCCCTAGCCTTTGCCTTAGCCTAGGGGTGCCATAGCCTAAGGCTAGGGGAGCCCTAGCCTAAGACTAGGGGAGCCCTAGCCTAAGACTAGGGGAGCCCTAGCCTAAGGCTAGGGGAGCCCTAGCCTAAGCCTAAGGGTGCCCGAACCTAAGGATAGGGGAGCCCTAGACTAAGCCTAGGAGTGCCCTAGCCTAAGGCTAGGGGAGCCCTAGCCTTAGCCTAAGCCTTGGGTGCCCTAGCCTAAGGCTAGGGGAGCCCTAGCCTAAGGCTAGGGGAGCCCTTGCCTAAGGCTAGGGGAGCCCTAGCCTAAGGCAAGGGGAGCCCTAGCCTTAGTCTAACCCTAGGGGTGACCTAGCCTAAGCCTAGGGGTGCCCTAGCCTAAGGCTAGGGGAGCCCTAGCCTAAGGCTGGGGGAGCCCTAGCATTAGACTAAGCCTATGGGTGCCTAAGCCAAGTCTAGGTGAGCCATATGCTTAGCCTAAGCGTAGGGGTGCCCTAACTCAGACTAAGGGAGGCCTAGTCTAAGGCTAGGGGAGCCCTAGCCAAAGGCTACGGGAACCCTAGCGTAAGGCTAGGGGAGCCCAAGGCTTAGACTAAGCCTAGGGGTGCCCTGGCCTAAGGCTAGGGGAGCCCTAGCATAACGCTAAGGGAGCCCTAGCCTAAGGCTAGGGGAGCCCGAGCCTAAGGCTAGGGATACCCGAGCCTAAGGCTAGGGGAGCACGAGCCTAAGGCTAGGGGAGCCCTAGCCTAAGGCTAGGGGAGCCCTAGCCTAAGCCTAGGGGTGCCCTAGCCTAAGCCTAGGGGTGCCCGAGCCTAAGCCTAGGGGTGCCGTAGCATTAGGCTAGGGGAGCCCTAGCCTTAGCCTAAGCCTAGGGGTGCCCTAGCTTAAGCCTTGAGGTGCCCTAGCCTAAGCCTAGGGGTGCTTTAGCCTTAGGCTAGGGGAGCACTAGCCTTAGCCTAAGCCTAGGGGTGCCATAGCCTAAGCCTAGGGGTGCCCTAGCTTAAGCCTAGGGTTCCCCTGCCTAAGCCTAGGGGTGCCTGAGCCTAAGCCTAGGGGTGCCGTAGCCTTAGGCTAGGGGAGCCCTAGCCTTAGCCTAAGCCTAGGGGTGCCCTAGCCTTAGTCAAGGGGAGCCCTAGCCTTAGCCTAAGCCTAGGGGTGCCCTAGCCTAAGCCTAGGGATTCCATAGCCCAAGCCTATGGGTGCCCTAGCCTAAGCCTAGGGGTGCCCTAGCTTTAGGCTAGGGAAGCCCAACACTTAGCCTAAGCCTAGGGGTGCCCTAGCCTAAGCCTAGGGGTGCCCTAGCCAGAGTCTAGCGGTGCCCTAGCCTGAGGCTAGGGGAGCCGTAGCCTTAGCCTAAACCTTGGGGTGCCCTATCCTGAGCCTATGGGTGCCCTAGCCTGACGCTAGGGATCCGTTGCCTTAGCCTAAGCCTAGCGGTGCCCTAGCCTAAGCCTAGGGTTCCCCTAGCCTAAGCTCAGGGGTGCCCTAGCCTTAGGCTAGGGGAGCCCTAACCTTAGCCTAAGTTTAGGGGTGCCTTAGCCTTAACCTATGGCTGCCCTACCCTAAGCCTAAGGGTGCCCTAGCCTAAGCCTAGGGGTGCCTTAGCCTAAGCCTAGGGGTGCCCTAGCCTAAGCCTAGGGGTGCTCTAGCCATAGGCTAGGGTAGCCCTAGTCTTAGCCTAAGCCTAGGGGTGCCGTAGCTTGACTATGGGTGCCCTAGCCTTAAGTTATGGGAGCCCTAGCCTTAGTCTAAGCTTAGGGGTGCCCTAATCTAAGCCTAGGGGTGCACTAGCCTAAGAATAGGGGTGCCCTAGCCTAAGCCTAAGCCTAGGGGTGCCCTAGCCTAAGCCTAGGGGTGCCCTAGCCTAAGCCTAGGGGTGCCCTAGCCTAAGCCTAGGGGTCTAAGCCTATGGGTGCCCTAGCCTTAGGCTAGGTGAGCCCTAGCCTTACCCTAAGCCTAGGGGTGCCCTAGCCTAAGCCTAGGGGTGCCCTAGCATAAGCCTAGGGGTGCCCTCGCCTAAGCCTAGGGGTGCCCTAGCCTAAGCCTAGGTGTGCCCTAGCCTTAGGCTAGGGAGCCCTAGCATTAGCCTAAGCCTAGGGTTGCCCTTGCCTAAGCCCTGGGGTGCCCTATCCTAAGCCAAGGGGTGCCCTAGCCTAAGTCTAGGGGTGCCCTAGCCTAATCGTAGGGGTGCCCTACCCTTAGCCTAGGGGTGCCCGAGCCTAAGCCTAGGGTTGCCATAGCCTTAGGCTAGGGGAGCCCTGACCTTAGCCTAAGCCTAGGGGTGCCCTAGCCTAAGCCAAGGGGTGTCCTAACGTAAGCCTAGGGGTGCCCTCACCTAAGCCTAGGGGTGCCCTAGACTAAGCCTAGGGGTTCCCTAGCCTAAGCCTAGGGGTGCCCTAACCTTAGGCTAGGTGAGCCTGAGCCTTAGCCTAAGCCTAGGGCTGCCCTAGCCTAAGCCTAGGGGTGCCCTAGCCTAAGCCTTGGGGTGCCCTAGCCTTAGGCTAGGGGAGCCCTAGCCTTAGACTAAGCCTAGGGGTGCCCAAGCCTAAGCCTAGGGGTGCCTTAGGCTAAGCCTAGGGGTGCCCTAGCCTAAGCCTAGGGGTGCCCAAGCCTAAGCCAATGGGGTGTTCTAGCCTTAGGCTAGGGGAACCCAAGCCGTAGCCTAAGCCTAGGGTTGCCCTACCCTAAGCCTAGGAGTGCCCTAGCCTAAGCTTAGGGGTGACCTAGCCTTTGGCTAGAGGAGCCCTAGCCTTAGCCTAAGCCTAGGGGTGCCCTACCCTAAGCTTAGGGGTGCCCTAGCTTAAGCCTAGGGGTGACCTAGCCTTAGGCTAGGGGAGCCCTAGCCTTAGCCTAAGCCTACCGGTGCCCTAGCCTAAGCCTAGGGTTGTCCTAGCCTAAGCCTAGGGCTGCCCTAGCCTAAGCCTAGGGGTTCCCTAGCCTTAGGCTAGGGGAGCCGTAGCCTTAGCCTAAGCCTAGGGGTGCCCTAGCCTAAGCCTAGGGGTGCCATAGCCTAAGCCTAGGGGTGCCCTAGCATAAGCCTAGGGGTGCCATAGCCTAAGCCTAGGGGTGCCCTAGCCTAAGCCTAGGTGTGCCCTAGCCTTAGGCTAGGGGAGCCCTAGTCTTAGCCTAAGCCTAGGGTTGCCCTAGCCTAAGCCTAGGGGTGCCCTAGCCTTAGGCTAGGGGAGACGTAGCCTTAGCCTAAGCATAGGGGTGCCCTAGCCTAAGTCTAGGGGTGCCCTAGCATAAGCCTAGGGGTGCCCTAGCCTTAGGCTAGGGGAGCCCTAGCTTAGCCTAAGCCTAGGGGTGCCCCAGCGTAAGCATAGGGGTGCCCAAACCTAAGCCTAGGGGTGCCCAAGCCTATGCCTAGGGCTGCCCTAGCCTAAGCTTAGGGGTGACCTAGCCTTAGGCTAGGCGAACCCTAGCCTTAGCCTAAGCCTAGGGCTGCCAAAGCCTAAGCCTAGGGGTGCCCTAGCCTTAGGCTAGGGGAGCCCTAGCCTTAGCAGAAGCCTAGGGGTGCCCTAGCCTTAGGCTAGGGGAGCCCTAGCCTTAGCCTAAGCATACGGGTGCCCTAGCTAAGCCAAGTGTTGCCCTAGCCTGAGCCTAGGGGAGCCCTAGCCTGAGACTACGGGTGCCCTAGCCTAAAGCTAGGGGAGCCGTAGCCTTAGTCTATCCTAGGATTGCCCTAGCCTAAGCCTAGTGGTGCCATAGCCTGTGTCTAGGGTTTCCCCAGCCTGAGGCTAGGGATGCCCTAGCCTAAAACTAGGGGTGCCCTAGCCGAAGCCTATGGGCGCCTTAGCCTAAAACTAGGGGTGCCCTAGCCTTAGGCTAAGGGAACCCCAGCCTTAGCCTAAGCCTAGGGGTGCCCTAGCCTTAGGCTAGGGGAGCCCTAGCTTTAGGTTAAGCCTAGGGTTGCCCTAGCCTTAGCCTAGGGGTGCCCAAGCCTAAGCCAAGGGTGCTCTAGCCTTAGGCTAGGGGAACCCAAACCTTAGCCTAAGCCTAGGGGTGCCCAACCCTAAGCCTAGGAGTGCCCTAGCCTAAGCTTAGGGGTGACCTAGCCTTAGGCTAGGGGAGCCCAAGCCTTAGCCTAAACCTAGGGGTGCCCTACCCTAAGCTTAGGGGTGCCCTAGCCTAAGCCTAGGGGTGACCTAGCCTTAGGTTAGGGGAGCCCTAGCCTTAGCCTAAGCCTAGGGTTGTCCTAGCCTAAGCCTAGGGGTGCCCTAGCCAAAGCCTAGGGGTGCGCTAGCCTTAGGCTAGGGGATCCCTAGCCTTAGCCTAAGCCTAGGTGTGCCCAGCCTAAGCCTACGGATGCACAAACCTAGGCTTAGGGGTGCCCTAGGCTAAGCCTAAGCTAGGGGAGCCCTAGCCTAAGCCTAGGGGTGTTCTAGCCTAAGCCTAGGGGTGCCCAAACCTAAGCCTAGGGGTGCCCTAGCCTATGACTAGGGCTGCCCTAGCCTAAGCTTAGGGGTGACCTACCCTTAGGCTATGCGAGCCCTAGCCTTAGCCTATGCATACGGGTGCCCTAGCCTAACCCTAGGGGTGCCCTACCCTAAACCTAGGGGTGCCTTAGCCTTAGGCTAGGCGAGCCCTAGCCTTAGCCTAAGCCTAGGGCTGCCCTAGCCTAAGCCTTGGGGTGCCCTAGCGTAAGCCTAGGGATGCCCTAACCTAAGCCTAAGGGTGCCCTAGCCTAAGTCTAAGGGTACCCTAGCCTAAGCCAAGGGGTGCCCTAGCCTTAGGCTAGGGGAGCCCTAGCCTTAGCCTAAGCCTAGGGGTGCCTTAGCCTAATTCTAGGGGTGCCCTAGCATAAGCCTAGGGGTGCCCTAGCCTTAGGATAGGGGAGCCCTAGCTTAGCCTAAGCCTAGGGGTGCCTTAGCCTAATTCTAGGGGTGCCCAGCCTAAGCCTTGGGGTGCCCTAGCCTAAGCCAATGGGTGCCCTAGCCTAAGTCTAGGGGTGCCCTAGCCTTAGGCTAGGGGAGCCCTAGCCTTAGCTTAAGCCTAGGCGTGCCCTAGCCTAAGCCTAGGGGTGCCCTAACCTAATCGTAGGGGTGCCCTACCCTTAGCCTAGGGGTGCCCTAGCCTAAGCCTAGGGTTGCCCTAGCCTTAGGCTAGTGGAGCCCTGACCTTAGCCTAAGCCTAGGGGTGCCCTAGCCTAAGCCAAGGGGTTTCCTAACGTAAGCCTAGGGGTGCCATAGCCTAAGCCTAGGGGTGCCCTAGCCTAAGCTTAGGCGTGCCCTAGCATAAGCCTAGGGGTGCCCTTGCCTAAGCCTAGGGGTGCCCTCGCCTAAGCCTAGGGGTGCCCTAGCCTAAGCCTAGGGTTGCCCTAGCCTATGACTAGGGCTGCCCTAGCCTAAGCTTAGGGGTGACCTAGCCTTAGGCTATGCGAGCCCTAGCCTTAGCCTAAGCCTAGGGCTGCCCTAGCATAAGCTTAGGGGTGCCATAGCCTAAGCCTAGGGGTGCCCTAGCCTAAGCCTAGATGTGTCCTAGCCTTAGGCTAGGTGAGCCCTAGTCTTAGCCTTAGCCTAGGGTTGCCCTAGCCTAAGCCTTGGGTTGCCCTAGCCTAAGCCTAGCGGTTCCCTAGCCTAAGCCTAGGGGTGCCCTAGCCTTAGGCTAGGGGAGCCCTAGCCTTAGCCTAAGCATAGGGGTGCCGTAGCCTAAGCCTAGGGGTGCCCTACCCTAAACCTAGGGGTGCCTTAGCCTTAGGCTAGGCGAGCCCTAGCCTTAGCCTAAGCCTAGGGCTGCCCTAGCCTAAGCCTTGGGGTGCCCTAGCTTAAGCCTAGGGGTGCCCTAGCCTAAGCCTAAGGGTGCCCTAGCCTAAGTCTTGGGTGCCCTAGCCTAAGCCAAGGGGTGCCCTAGCCTTAGGATAGGGGATCCCTAGCCTTAGCCTAAGCCTAGGGGTGCCTTAGCCTAATTCTAGGGGTGCCCTAGCCTAAGCCTAGGGGTGCCCTAGCCTTAGGCTAGGGGAGCCCTAGCTTAGCCTAAGCCTAGGGGTGACCCAGCCTAAGCCTAGGGGTGCCCAAACCTAAGCCTAGGGGTGCCCTAGCCTATGCCTAGGGCTGCCCTAGCCTAAGCTTAGGTGTGACCTAGCCTTAGGCTAGGCGAACCCTAGCCTTAGCCTAAGCCTAGGGCTGCCCTAGCCTAAGCCTAGGGCTGCCCTAGCCTTAGGCTAGGGGAGCCCTAGCCTTAGCTGAAGCCTAGGGGTGCCCTAGCCTTAGGCTAGGGGAGCTCTAGCCTCAGCCTAAGCATAGGGGTGCCCTAGCCTAAGCCAAGGGGTGCCCTAGCCTGAGCCTAGGTGTGCCCTAGCCTGAGACTACGGGTGCCCTAGCCTGAAGCTAGGGGAGCCCTAGCATTAGTCTATCCTAGGATTGCCCTAGCCTAAGCCTAGTGGTGCCATAGCCTGTGTCTAGGGGTGCCCTAGCCTAAGCCTAGGGGTGACCTAGCCTTAGGCTAGGGGAGCCCTAGCCTTAGCCTAAGCCTAGGGTTGCCATAGCCTTAGCCTAGGGGTGCCCAAGCCTAAGCCAAGGGGTGCTCTAACCTTAGGCTACGGGAACCCAAGCCTTTACCTAAGCCTAGCGGTGCCCTACCCTAAGCCTAGGAGTGCCCTAGCCTAAGCTTAGGTGTGACCTAGCCTTAGGCTAGGGGAACCCAAGCCTTAGCCTAAGTCTAGGGGATCCCTACCCTAAGCTTAGGGGTGCCCTAGCCTAAGCCTAGGGGTGACCTAGCCTTAGGCTAGGGGAGCCCTAGCCTTAGCCTAAGCCTAGGTGTGCCCCAGCCTAAGCCTACGGGTGCACAAACCTAAGCTTAGGGGTGCCCTAGCCTAAGCCTAAGCCTAGGGGAGCCCTAGCCTAAGCCTAGGGGTGTCCTACCCTAAACCTCGGGATGCCTTAGTCTTAGGCTAGCCGAGCCCTAGCCTTAGCCTAAGCTTAGGGCTGCCCTAGCCTAAGCCTAGGGGTGCCCTAGCTTAAGCCTAGGGGTGCCCTAGCCTAAGCCTAGGGGTGCCCTAGCCTAAGTCTAGGGGTGCCCTAGCCTAAGCCTAGGGGTGCCCAAGCCTAAGCCTAGAGGTACCCAAACCTAAGCCTAGGGGTGCCGTAGCCTATGCCTAGGGCTGCCGTAGCCTAAGCTTAGGGGTGACCTAGCCTTAGGCTAGGGGAGCCCAAGCCTTAGCCTAAGCCTAGGGCTGCCCTAGCCTTAGGCTAGGGGAGCCCTAGCCTTAGGCTAGGGGAGCCCTAGCCATAGCCTAAGCCTAGGGGTGCCCTAGCCTAAGCCTAGGGGTGCCCTAGCCTTAGGCTAGGGGAGCCCTAGCCTTAGCCTAAGCCTAGGGGTGCCCTATCCTAAGCCAAGGGGTGCCCTAGCCTGAGCCTAGGGGTGCCCTAGCCTGAGACTACGGGTGCCCTAGCCTGAAGCTAGGGGAGCCGTAGCCTTAGTCTATCCTAGGATTGCACTAGCCTAAGCCTAGTGGTGCCATAGCCTGTGTCTAGGGGTGCCCCAGCCTGAGGCTAGGGATGCCCTAGCCTAAAACTAGGGGAGCCCTAGCCGAAGCCTAGGGGCGCCTTTGCCTAAAACTAGGGGTGCCCTAGCCTTAGGCTAAGGGAACCCTAGCCTTAGCCTAAGCCTGGGGGTTCCCTACCCTAAGCCTAGGGGTGCCCTAGCCTAAGCCTAGGGGTGACCTAGCCTTCGGCTAGGGGAGCCCTAACCTTAGCCTAAACCTAGGGTTGCCCTTGCCTTAGCCTAGGGGTGCTCAAACCAAAGCCAAGGGGGGCTCTAGCCTTAGGCTAGGGGAACCCAAACCTTAACCTAAGCCTAGGGGTGCCGTAGCCTATGCCTAGGGCTGCCCTAGCCTAAGCTTAGGGGTGACCTAGCCTTAGGCTAGGGGAGCCCTAGCCTTAGGCTAGGGGAGCCCTAGCCTTAGGCTAGGGGAGCCCTAGCCATAGCCTAAGCCTAGGGGTGCCCTAGCCTTAGGCTAGGGGAGCCCTAGCCTTAGCCTAAGCCTAGGGGTGCCCTAGCCTAAGCCAAGGGGTGCCCTAGCCTGAGCCCAGGGGTGCCATAGCCTGAGACTACGGGTGCCCTAGCCTGAAGCTAGGGGAGCCGTAGCCTTAGTCTATCCTAGGATTGCACTAGCCTAAGCCTAGTGGTGCCATAGCCTGTGTCTAGGGGTGCCCCAGCCTGAGGCTAGGGATGCCCTAGCCTAAAACTAGGGGAGCCCTAGCCGAAGCCTAGGGGCGCCTTTGCCTAAAACTAGGGGTGCCCTAGCCTTAGGCTAAGGGAACCCTAGCCTTAGCCTAAGCCTGGGGGTTCCCTACCCTAAGCCTAGGGGTGCCCTAGCCTAAGCCTAGGGGTGACCTAGCCTTAGGCTAGGGGAGCCCTAACCTTAGCCTAAGCCTAGGGTTGCCCTTGCCTTAGCCTAGGGGTGCTCAAACCAAAGCCAAGGGGGGCTCTAGCCTTAGGCTAGGGGAACCCAAACCTTAGCCTAAGCCTAGGGGTGCCCTACCCTAAGCCTAGGAGTGCCCTAGCCTAAGCTTAGGGGTGACCTAGCCTTAGGCTAGGGGAGCCCAAGCCTTAGCCTAAGCATAGGGGTGCCCTACCCTAAGCTTAGGGGTGCCCTAGCCTAAGCCTAGGGGTGACCTAGCCTTAGGCTAAGGGAGCCCTAGCCTTAGCCTAAGCCTAGGGCTTCCCTAGCCTAAGCCTAGGGGTGCCCTAGCTTAAGCCTAGGGATGCCCTAGCCTAAGCCTAGGGGTGCCCTAGCCTAAGTCTAGGGGTGCCCAAGCCTAAGCCTAGGGGTGCCCCAGCCTAAGCCTAGGGGTGCCCAAACCTAAGCCTAGGGGTGCCCTAGCCTATGCCTAGGGATGCCCTAGCCTAAGCTTAGGGGTGACCTAGCCTTAGGCTATGCGAGCCCTAGCCTTAGCCTAAGCCTAGGGCTGCCCTAGCCTAAGCCTAGGGGTGCCCTAGCCTTAGGCTAGGGGAGCCGTAGTCTTAGCCTAAGCCTAGGGGTGCCCTAGCCTAAGCCTAGGGTTGCCCAAGCCTAAGCCTAGGGGTGCCCTAGCCTAAGCCTAGGGGTGCCATAGCCTAAGCCTAGGGGTGCCCTAGCCTAAGCCAAGGTGTTCCCCAGCCTTAGGCTAGGGGAGCCCTAGTCTTAGCCTAAGCCTAGGGTTGCCCTAGCCTAAGCTTTGGGGTGCCCTAGCCTAAGCCTAGCGGTTCCCTAGCTTAAGCCTAGGGGTGCCCTAGCCTAAGTCTAGCGGTGCCCTAGCCTAAGCCAAGGGGTGCCCTAGCCTTAGGCTAGGGGAGCCCTAGCATTAGCCTAAGCCTAGGGGTGCCTTAGCCTAATTCTAGGGGTGCCCTAGCATAAGCCTAGGGGTACCCTAGCTTTAGACTAGGGGAGCGCTAGCTTAGCCTAAGCCTAGGGGTGCCCCAGCCTAAGCCTAGGGGTGCCCAAACTAAGCCTAGGGGTGCCCTAGCCTATGCCTAGGGCTGCCCTAGCCTAAGCTTAGGGGTGACCTAGGCTTAGGCTAGGCGAACCCTAGCCTTAGCCTAAGCCTAGGGCTGCCCTAGCCTAAGCCTAGGGGTGCCCTAGCCTTAGACTAGGGGAGCTCTAGCCTTAGCCTAAGCCTAGGGGTGCCCTAGCCTTAGGCTAGGTGAGCCCTAGCCTTAGCCTAAGCATAGGGGTGCCCTAGCCTAAGCCTAGGGGTGCCCTACCCTAAGCCTAGGGGTGCCTTAGCCTTAGGCTAGGCGAGCCCTAGCCTTAACCTAAGCCTAGGGCTGCCCTAGCCTAATCCTTGGGGTGCCCTAGCTTAAGCCTAGGGGTGCCCTAGCCTAAGCCTAAGGGTGCCCTAGCCTTAGCCAAAGCATAGGGGTGCCCTAGCCTAAGCTTAGGGGTGACCTAGCCTTAGGCTATGGGAGCCCAAGCCTTAGCCTAAGCCTAGGGCTGCCCTAGCTTTAGGCTAGGGGAGCCCTAGCCTTAGGCTAGGGGAGCCCTAGCCTTAGCCTAAGCCTAGGGGTGCCCTAGCCTAAGCCTAGGGGTGCCCTAGCCTAAGCCTAGGGGTGCCATAGCCTAATCCTAGGGGTGCCATAGCCTAAGCCTAGGAGTGCCCTCCCCTAAACCTAGGGGTGCCTTAGCCTTAGGCTAGGCGATCCCTAGCCTTAGCGTAAGCCTAGGGCTGCCCTAGCCTAAGCCTTGGGGTGCCCTATCTTAAGCCTAGGGGTGCCCTAGCCTAAGCCTAAGGGTGCCCTAGCCTAAGTCTAGGGGTGCCCTAGCCTAAGCCTAGGGGTGCCATAGCCTAATCCTAGGGGTGCCCTAGCCTAAGCCTAGGAGTGCCCTCCCCTAAACCAAGGGGTGCCTTAGCCTTAGGCTAGGCGATCCCTAGCCTTAGCGTAAGCCTAGGGCTGCCCTAGCCTAAGCCTTGGGGTGCCCTATCTTAAGCCTAGGGGTGCCCTAGCCTAAGCCTAAGGGTGCCCTAGCCTAAGTCTAGGGGTGCCCTAGCCTAAGCCAAGGGGTGCCCTAGCCTTAGGCTTGGGGAGCCCTAGCCTTAGCCTAAGCCTAGGGATGCATTAGCCTAATTCTAGGGGTGCCCTAGCATAAGCCTAGGGGTACCCTAGCCTTAGGCTAGGGGAGCGCTTGCTTAGCCTAAGCCTAGGGGTGCCCCAGCCTACGCCTAGGGGTGCCCAAACTAAGCCTAGGGGTGCCCTAGCCTATGCCTAGGGGTGCCCTAGCCTTAGGCTAGGGGAGCCCTTGCCTTAGCCTAAGCCTAGGGGTGCCCTAGCCTTAGGCTAGGGGAGCCCTAGCCTTAGCCTAAGCATAGGGGTGCCCTAGCCTAAGCCTAGGGGTGCCCTACCCTAAACCTAGGGGTGCCTTAGCCTTAGGCTAGGCGAGCCCTAGCCTTAGCCTAAGCCTAGGGCTGCCCTAGCCTAAGTCTTGGGGTGCCCTAGCTTAAGCCTAGGGGTGCCCTAGCCTAAGCCTAAGGGTGCCCTAGCCTAAGCCTAGGGGTGCCCTACCCTAAACCTAGGGGTGATTTAGCCTTAGGCTAGGGGAGCCCTAGCTTAAGCCTAGGGGTGCCCTAGCCTAAGCCTAGGGGTGCCCTAGCCTAAGTCTAGGGGTGCTCTAGCCTAAGCCTAGGGGTGCCCAAGCCTAAGCCTAGAGGTACCCAAACCTAAGCCTAGGGGTGCCGTAGCCTATGCCTAGGGCTGCCGTAGCCTAAGCTTAGGGGTGACCTAGCCTTAGGCTAGGGGAGCCCAAGCCTTAGCCTAAGCCTAGGGCTGCCCTAGCCTTAGGCTAGGGGAGCCCTAGCCTTAGGCTAGGGGAGCCCTAGCCATAGCCTAAGCCTAGGGGTGCCCTAGCCTAAGCCTAGGGGTGCCCTAGCCTTAGGCTAGGGGAGCCCTAGCCTTAGCCTAAGCCTAGGGGTGCCCTAGCCTAAGCCAAGGGGTGCCCTAGCCTGAGCCTAGGGGTGCCCTAGCCTGAGACTACGGGTGCCCTAGCCTGAAGCTAGGGGAGCCGTAGCCTTAGTCTATCCTAGGATTGCACTAGCCTAAGCCTAGTGGTGCCATAGCCTGTGTCTAGGGGTGCCCCAGCCTGAGGCTAGGGATGCCCTAGCCTAAAACTAGGGGAGCCCTAGCCGAAGCCTAGGGGCGCCTTTGCCTAAAACTAGGGGTGCCCTAGCCTTAGGCTAAGGGAACCCTAGCCTTAGCCTAAGCCTGGGGGTTCCCTACCCTAAGCCTAGGGGTGCCCTAGCCTAAGCCTAGGGGTGACCTAGCCTTCGGCTAGGGGAGCCCTAACCTTAGCCTAAACCTAGGGTTGCCCTTGCCTTAGCCTAGGGGTGCTCAAACCAAAGCCAAGGGGGGCTCTAGCCTTAGGCTAGGGGAACCCAAACCTTAACCTAAGCCTAGGGGTGCCGTAGCCTATGCCTAGGGCTGCCCTAGCCTAAGCTTAGGGGTGACCTAGCCTTAGGCTAGGGGAGCCCTAGCCTTAGGCTAGGGGAGCCCTAGCCATAGCCTAAGCCTAGGGGTGCCCTAGCCTTAGGCGAGGGGAGCCCTAGCCTTAGCCTAAGCCTAGGGGTGCCCTAGCCTAAGCCAAGGGGTGCCCTAGCCTGAGCCCAGGGGTGCCCTAGCCTGAGACTACGGGTGCCCTAGCCTGAAGCTAGGGGAGCCGTAGCCTTAGTCTATCCTAGGATTGCACTAGCCTAAGCCTAGTGGTGCCATAGCCTGTGTCTAGGGGTGCCCCAGCCTGAGGCTAGGGATGCCCTAGCCTAAAACTAGGGGTGCCCTATCCGAAGCCTAGGGGCGCCTTTGCCTAAAACTAGGGGTGCCCTAGCCTTAGGCTAAGGGAACCCTAGCCTTAACCTAAGCCTGGGGGTTCCCTACCCTAAGCCTAGGGGTGCCCTAGCCTAAGCCTAGGGGTGACCTAGCCTTAGGCTAGGGGAGCCCTAACCTTAGCCTAAGCCTAGGGTTGCCCTTGCCTTAGCCTAGGGGTGCTCAAACCAAAGCCAAGGGGGGCTCTAGCCTTAGGCTAGGGGAACCCAAACCTTAGCCTAAGCCTAGGGGTGCCCTACCCTAAGCCTAGGAGTGCCCTAGCCTAAGCTTAGGGGTGACCTAGCCTTAGGCTAGGGGAGCCCAAGCCTTAGCCTAAGCATAGGGGTGCCCTACCCTAAGCTTAGGGGTGCCCTAGCCTAAGCCTAGGGGTGACCTAGCCTTAGGCTAAGGGAGCCCTAGCCTTAGCCTAAGCCTAGGGCTTCCCTAGCCTAAGCCTAGGGGTGCCCTAGCTTAAGCCTAGGGATGCCCTAGCCTAAGCCTAGGGGTGCCCTAGCCTAAGTCTAGGGGTGCCCAAGCCTAAGCCTAGGGGTGCCCCAGCCTAAGCCTAGGGGTGCCCAAACCTAAGCCTAGGGGTGCCCTAGCCTATGCCTAGGGATGCCCTAGCCTAAGCTTAGGGGTGACCTAGCCTTAGGCTATGCGAGCCCTAGCCTTAGCCTAAGCCTAGGGCTGCCCTAGCCTAAGCCTAGGGGTGCCCTAGCCTTAGGCTAGGGGAGCCGTAGTCTTAGCCTAAGCCTAGGGGTGCCCTAGCCTAAGCCTAGGGTTGCCCAAGCCTAAGCCTAGGGGTGCCCTAGCCTAAGCCTAGGGGTGCCATAGCCTAAGCCTAGGGGTGCCCTAGCCTAAGCCAAGGTGTTCCCCAGCCTTAGGCTAGGGGAGCCCTAGTCTTAGCCTAAGCCTAGGGTTGCCCTAGCCTAAGCTTTGGGGTGCCCTAGCCTAAGCCTAGCGGTTCCCTAGCTTAAGCCTAGGGGTGCCCTAGCCTAAGTCTAGCGGTGCCCTAGCCTAAGCCAAGGGGTGCCCTAGCCTTAGGCTAGGGGAGCCCTAGCATTAGCCTAAGCCTAGGGGTGCCTTAGCCTAATTCTAGGGGTGCCCTAGCATAAGCCTAGGGGTACCCTAGCTTTAGACTAGGGGAGCGCTAGCTTAGCCTAAGCCTAGGGGTGCCCCAGCCTAAGCCTAGGGGTGCCCAAACTAAGCCTAGGGGTGCCCTAGCCTATGCCTAGGGCTGCCCTAGCCTAAGCTTAGGGGTGACCTAGGCTTAGGCTAGGCGAACCCTAGCCTTAGCCTAAGCCTAGGGCTGCCCTAGCCTAAGCCTAGGGGTGCCCTAGCCTTAGACTAGGGGAGCTCTAGCCTTAGCCTAAGCCTAGGGGTGCCCTAGCCTTAGGCTAGGTGAGCCCTAGCCTTAGCCTAAGCATAGGGGTGCCCTAGCCTAAGCCTAGGGGTGCCCTACCCTAAGCCTAGGGGTGCCTTAGCCTTAGGCTAGGCGAGCCCTAGCCTTAACCTAAGCCTAGGGCTGCCCTAGCCTAATCCTTGGGGTGCCCTAGCTTAAGCCTAGGGGTGCCCTAGCCTAAGCCTAAGGGTGCCCTAGCCTTAGCCAAAGCATAGGGGTGCCCTAGCCTAAGCTTAGGGGTGACCTAGCCTTAGGCTATGGGAGCCCAAGCCTTAGCCTAAGCCTAGGGCTGCCCTAGCCTTAGGCTAGGGGAGCCCTAGCCTTAGGCTAGGGGAGCCCTAGCCTTAGCCTAAGCCTAGGGGTGCCCTAGCCTAAGCCTAGGGGTGCCCTAGCCTAAGCCTAGGGGTGCCATAGCCTAATCCTAGGGGTGCCATAGCCTAAGCCTAGGAGTGCCCTCCCCTAAACCTAGGGGTGCCTTAGCCTTAGGCTAGGCGATCCCTAGCCTTAGCGTAAGCCTAGGGCTGCCCTAGCCTAAGCCTTGGGGTGCCCTATCTTAAGCCTAGGGGTGCCCTAGCCTAAGCCTAAGGGTGCCCTAGCCTAAGTCTAGGGGTGCCCTAGCCTAAGCCTAGGGGTGCCATAGCCTAATCCTAGGGGTGCCCTAGCCTAAGCCTAGGAGTGCCCTCCCCTAAACCAAGGGGTGCCTTAGCCTTAGGCTAGGCGATCCCTAGCCTTAGCGTAAGCCTAGGGCTGCCCTAGCCTAAGCCTTGGGGTGCCCTATCTTAAGCCTAGGGGTGCCCTAGCCTAAGCCTAAGGGTGCCCTAGCCTAAGTCTAGGGGTGCCCTAGCCTAAGCCAAGGGGTGCCCTAGCCTTAGGCTTGGGGAGCCCTAGCCTTAGCCTAAGCCTAGGGATGCATTAGCCTAATTCTAGGGGTGCCCTAGCATAAGCCTAGGGGTACCCTAGCCTTAGGCTAGGGGAGCGCTTGCTTAGCCTAAGCCTAGGGGTGCCCCAGCCTAAGCCTAGGGGTGCCCAAACTAAGCCTAGGGGTGCCCTAGCCTATGCCTAGGGGTGCCCTAGCCTTAGGCTAGGGGAGCCCTTGCCTTAGCCTAAGCCTAGGGGTGTCCTAGCCTTAGGCTAGGGGAGCCCTAGCCTTAGCCTAAGCATAGGGGTGCCCTAGCCTAAGCCTAGGGGTGCCCTACCCTAAACCTAGGGGTGCCTTAGCCTTAGGCTAGGCGAGCCCTAGCCTTAGCCTAAGCCTAGGGCTGCCCTAGCCTAAGTATTGGGGTGCCCTAGCTTAAGCCTAGGGGTGCCCTAGCCTAAGCCTAAGGGTGCCCTAGCCTAAGCCTAGGGGTGCCCTACCCTAAACCTAGGGGTGATTTAGCCTTAGGCTAGGGGAGCCCTAGCTTAGCCTAAGCCTAGGGGTGCCCCAGCCTAAGCCTAGGGGTGCCAAAACCTAAGCCTAGGGGTGCCCTAGCCTATGCCTAGGGCTGCCCTAGCCTAAGCTTAGGGGTGACCT
Organism: Tenrec ecaudatus; assembly: GCF_050624435.1. NCBI lineage: Eukaryota > Metazoa > Chordata > Mammalia > Afrosoricida > Tenrecidae > Tenrec > Tenrec ecaudatus. The sequence goes on along the minus strand of NW_027459303.1, from coordinate 115,330 downwards.
AGCCTTAGGCTAGGCGAACCCTAGCCTTAGCCTAAGCCTTGGGGTGCCCTAGCCTAAGCCTAGGGGTGCCCTAGCCTAAGCCTTGGGGTGCCCTTGCATAAGCCTAGGGTTGCCCTCGCCTAGGCCTAGGGGTGCCCTAGCCTAAGCCTAGGTGTGCCCTAGCCTTAGGGTAGGGGAGCCCTAGTCTTAGCCTAAGCCTAGGTTTGCCCTACCCTAAGCCTTGGGGTGCCCTAGCCTAAGCCTAGGGGTGCCCTAGCCTAAGTCTAGGGGTGCCCTAGCCTTATGCTAAGGGAGCCCTAGTCTTAGCCTAAGCCTAGGGGTGCCCTAGCCTAAGCCTAGGGGTGTCCTAACCTAAGCGTAGGGTTGCCCTAGCCTTAGCCTAGGGGTGCCGTAGCCTAAGCCAAGGGTTGCCCTAGCCTTAGGCTAGGGGAGCGCTGGCCTTAGCCTAAGCCTAGGGGTGCCCTAGCCTAAGCCTAGGGGTGTCCTAGCCTAAGCCAAGGGGTGCACTAGCTTAAGCCTAGGGGTGCCCTAGCCTTAGGCTATGGGATCCCTAGCCTTAGCCTAAGCCTAGGCGTGCCCTAGCCTAATCCTAGGGGTGCCCTAACCTAATCGTAGGGGTGCCCTATCCTTAGCCTAGGGTTGCCCTAGCCTTAGGCTAGGGGAGCCCTGACCTTAGCCTAATTCTTGGGGTGCCCTAGCCTAAGCCAAGGGGTGTCCTAACCTAAGCCTAGGGGTGCCCTAGCTTAAGCTTAGGGGTGCCCTAGCCTAAGTTCAGGGGTGGCCTAGCATAAGCCTAGGGGTGCCCACGCCTAAGCCTAGGGGTGCCCTAATCTAAGCCTAGGGGTTCCCTAGCCTAAGCCGAGGGGTGCCCTAGCCTTAGGCTAGGCGAGCCCTAGCCTTAGCCTAAGCCTAGGGCTGCCCTAGCCTAAGCCTAGGGGTGCCCTAGCCTAAGTCTTGGGGTGCCCTAGCCTTAGGCTAGGGGAGCCCTAGCCTTAGATTAAGCCTAGGGGTGCCCAAGCCTAAGCCTAGGGGTGCCTTAGGCTAAGCCTAGGAGTGCCCTAGCCTTAGCCTAGGGTTGCCCTAACCTTAGGCTAGTGGAGCCCTACTCTTAGCCTAAGCCTAGGGTTGCCCTAGCCTAAGCCTTGGGGTGCCCTAGCCTAAGCCAAGGGTTGCCCTAGCCTTAAGCTAGGGGAGCGCTGGCCTTAGCCTAAGCCTAGGGGTGCCCTAGCCTAAGCCTATGGCTGTCCTAGCCTAAGACAAGGGTTGCACTAGCCTAAGCCTAGGGGTGCCCTAGGTTAAGCCTAGGGATTCCCTAGCATAAGCCTAGGGGTGCCATGGTCTAAGCCTTGGGGTGCCCTCGCCTAAGCCAAGGGGTTCCCTAGCCTTAGGCTAGGGGAGCCCTAGCCTTAGTCTAAGCCTAGGGGTGCCCTAGCCTAAGCCTAGGGGTGCCCCAACCTAAGCCTAGGGGAGCCCTAGCCTAAGCCTAGGGGTTCCCTATCCTAAGCCTAGGAGTGCCCTAGCTTTAGGCTAGGGGAGCCCTAGCCTTAGCCTAAAGCTAGGGCGCCCTAGCCTAAGCTTAGGGGTGCCCTAGCCTAAGCCTACGGGTGCCCTAGCCTAAGCATAGGGGTGCCCTAACCTAAGTCTAGGGGTGCCCTAGCCTTAGGCTATGGGTGCCCTAGCCTGAGCCTACAGGTGCCCTAGCCTGAGGCTAGGGAAGCCCTATCCTTAGTCTAGCCTAGGATTGCCCTAGCCTAAGCCTAGTGGTGCCATAGCCTGAGCCTAGGGGTGCCCTAACCTTAGGCTAGGGGAGCCGTAGCCTTAGCCTAGGGGTGCCCTAGCCTTAGGCTAGGCGAGTCCTAGCCTTAGCCTAAGCCTAGGACTGCCCTAGCGTAAACCTAGGGGTGCCCTAGCCTTAGGCTAGGGGAGCCCTAGACTTAGCCGAAGCCTAGGGGTGCCCTAGCCTAAGCCTAGGGGTGCCCTAGCCAAGTCTAGGTGTGCCCTAGCCTAAGCCAAGGGGTGCCCTAGCCTTAGGCTAGGGGAGACATATCCTTAGCCTAAGCCTAGGGGAGCCCTAGCCTAAGTCTAGGGGTGCCCTAGCCTAAGCCTAGGGGTGCCCTAGCCTTAGGCTAGGGGAGCCCTAGCCTTAGCCTAAGCCTAGGGGTGCCCTAGCTTAAGCCTAGGGGTGCCCTAGCCTAAGCCAAGGGGTGCCCTAGCCTAAGTCTAGGGATGCCCTAGCCTAAGCCAAGGGGTGCCCTAGCCTTAGGCTAGGGGAGCCCTAGCCTTAGGCTAAGTCTAAGGGTGCCCTAGCCTAAGTCTAGGGGTGCCCTTGCCTAAGCCTAGGGGTGCCCTAGCCTTAGGCTAGGGGAGCCCTAGCCTTAGCCTAAGCCTAGGGTGCCCCATCCTAAGCCTAGGGGTGCCCAAACCTAAGCCTAGGGGTGCCCTAGCGTATGCCTAGGGCTGCCCTAGCCTAAGCTTAGGGGTGACGGAGCCTTAGGCTATACGAGCCCTAGCCTTAGCCTAAGCCTAGGGCTGCCCTAGCCTAAGCCTAGGGGTGCCCTAGCCTTAGGATAGGGAAGCCGTAGCCTTCGCCTAAGCCTGGGGGTGCCCTAGCCTAAGCCTAGGGGTGCCCTAGCCTAAGTCTAGGGGTGCCCTAGCCTTATGCTAAGGGAGCCCTAGCCTTAGCCTAAGCCTAGGGGTGCCGTAGCCTAAGCAAAGGGTTGCCCTAGCCTTAGGCCAGGGGAGCGCTGGCCTTAGCCTAAGCCTAGGGGTGCCCTAGCCTAAGCCTAGGGGTGTCCTAGCCTAAGCCAAGGGGTGCACTATCCTAAGCCTAGGGGTGCCCTAGCCTAAGCCTAGGGGTGCTCAAACCTAAGCCTAGGGGTGCCCTCGCCTAAGACTAGGGGTGCCCTAGCCTAAGCCAAGGGGTGCCCTAGCCTAAGTCTAGGGGTGCCCTAGCCTTAGGCTAGGGGAGTCCTAGCCTTAGCCTAAGCCTAGGCGTGCCCTAGCCTAAGCCTAGGGGCGCCCTAACCTAATCGTAGGGGTGCCCTAGCCTTAGCCTAGGGGTGCCCTAGCCTAAGCCTAGGGTTGCCCTAGCCTTAGGCTAGAGGAGCCCTGACCTTAGCCTAAGCCTAGGGGTGCCCTAGCCTAAGATTAGGGGTGCCCTAGCATAAGCCAAGGGGTGCCCTCGCCAAGCCTAGGGGTGCGCTAGCCTAAGCCTAGGGGTTCCCTAGCCTAAGCCTAGTGGTTCCCTAGCCTAAGCCTAGGGGTGCCCAAACCTAAGACTAGGGGTGCCTTAGGCTAAGCCTAGGGGTGCCCTAGCCTACGCCTAGGGTTGCCCTAGCCTAAACCTAGGGGTGCCCTAGCGTAAGCCTAGGAATGCCCTAGATTTAGGCTAGGGGAGCCCTAGCCTTAGCCTAAGCCTAGGGGTGCCCTAGCCTTAGGCTAGGGGATCCCTAGCCTTAGCCTAAGCCTAGGGGTGCCCTAGCCTACGCCTGGGGTTGCCCTAGTCTGAGACTACGGGTGCCCTAGCCTGAAGCTAGGGGAGCCCTAGCCTTAGTCTATCCTTGGATTGCCCTAGCCTAAGCCTAGTGGTGCCATAGCCTGAGTCTAGGGGTGCCCCAGCCAGAGGCTAGGGATGCCCTAGCCTAAAACTAGGGGTGCCCTAACCGAAGCCTAGGGGCGCCTTAGCCTAAACCTAGGGGTGCCCTAGCCTTAGGCTAAGGGAACCCTAGCCTTAGCCTAAGCCTAGGGGTGCCCTACCCTAAGCCTAGGGGTGCCCTAGCCTAAGCCTAGGGGTGACCTAGCCTTAGGCTAGGGGAGCCCTAACCTTAGCCTAAGCCTAGGGGTACCCTACACTAAGCTTAGGGGTGCCCTAGCATAAGCCTAGCGGTGCCCTAGCCTAAGCCTAGGGTTGTCCTAGCCTAAGCCTAGGGGTGCCCTAGCCTAAGCCTAGGGGTGCGCTAGCCTTAGGCTAGGGGATCCCTAGCCTTAGCCTAAGCCTTGGTGTTCCCCAGCCTAAGCCTAGGGGTGCACAAACCTAAGCTTAGGGGTGCCCTAACCTGAGCCTAAGCCTAGGGGAGCCCTAGCCTAAGCCTAGGGGTGTCCTACCCTAAACCTAGGGGTGCCTTAGCCTTAGGCTAGGCGAGTCCTAGCATTAGCCTAAGCCTAGGGCTGCCTTAGCCTAAGCCTAGGGCTGCCCTAGGCTAAGCCTAGGGGTGCCCTAGCTTAAGCATAGGGGTGCCCTAGCGTAAGCCTAGGGGTGCCCTAGCCTAAGTCTAGGGGTGCCCTAGTCTAAGCCAAGGGGTGCCCTAGCATTAGGCTAGGGGAGCCCTAGCCTTAGCCTAAGCCTAAGGGTGCCCTAGCTTAAGTCTAGGGGTTCCCTTGCTTAAGCCTAGGGGTGCCCTAGCCTTATGCTAGGGGAGCGCTGGCCTTAGCCTAAGCCTAGGGGTGCCCTAGCCTAAGCCTAGCGGTGTCCTAACCTAAGCCAAGGGGTGCACTAGCCTAAGCCTAGGGGTGCCCTAGCCTAAGCCTAGGGGTGCCCTAGCCTAAGCCTAGGGGTGCCCTCGTCTAAGACTAGGGGTGCCATAGCCTAAGCCTAGGGGTTCCATAGCCTAAGCCTAGGTGTGCCCTAGCCTTAGGCTAGGGAGCCCTAGCCTTAGCCTAAGCCTAGGGTTGCCCTAACCTAAGCCTTGGGGTGCCCTAGCCTAAGCCAAGGGGTGCCCTAGCCTAAGTCTAGGGGTGCCCTTGCCTTAGGCTAGGGGAGTCCTAGCCTTAGCCTAAGCCTAGGCGTGCCCTAGCCTAAGCCTAGGGGCGCCCTAACCTAATCGTAGGGGTGCCCTAGCCTTAGCCTAGGGGTGCCCTAGCCTAAGCCTAGGGTTGCCCTAGCCTTAGGCTAGAGGAGCCCTGACCTTAGCCTAAGCCTAGGGGTGCCCTAGCCTAAGCCAAGGGGTGTCCTAACCTAAGCCTAGGGGTGCCCTAGCTTAAGCCTAGGGGTGCCCTAGCCTAAGCCTAGGGGTGCCCTAGCCTAAGCCAAGGGGTGCCCTCGCCTAAGCCTAGGGGTGCCCTAGCCTAATCCTAGGGGTTCCCTAGCCTAAGCCTAGGGGTTCCCTAGCCTAAGCCTAGGGGTGCCCTAGCCTTAGGCTAGGCGAGCCCTAGCCTTAGCATAAGCCTAGGGCTGCCCTAGCCTAAGCCTAGGGGTTCCCTAGCCTAAGCCTTGGGGTGCCATAGCCTTAGGCTAGGGGACCCCTAGCCTTAGCCTAAGCCTAGGGGTGCCCAAGCCTAAGACTAGGGGTGCCTTAGGCTAAGCCTAGGGGTGCCCTAGTCTAAGCCTAGGGTTGCCCTAGCCTAAACCTAGGGGTGCCCTAGCCAAAGCCTAGGAGTGCCCTAGATTTAGGCTAGGGGAGCCCTAGCCTTAGCCTAAGCCTAGCGGTGCCTTAGCCTTAGGCTAGGGGATCCCTAGCCTAAGCCTAAGCCTAGGGGTGCCCCAGCCTACGCCTAGGGGTGCCCTAGCCTGAGACTACGGGTGCCCTAGCCTGAAGCTATGGGAGCCCTAGCCTTAGTCTATCCTTGGATTGCCCTAGCCTAAGCCTAGTGGTGCCATAGCCTGAGTCTAGGGGTGCCCCAGGCAGAGGCTAGGGATGCCCTAGCCTAAAACTAGGGGTGCCCTAGCCGAAGCCTAGGGGCGCCTTAGCCTAAACCTAGGGGTGCCCTACCCTAAGCCTAGGGGTGCCCTAGCCTAAGCCTAGGGGTGACCTACCCTTAGGCTAGGTTAGCCCTAGCCTTAGCCTAAGCCAACGTTGCCCTACCCTAAGCTTAGGGGTGCCCTAGCCTAAGCCTAGCGGTGCCCTAGCCTAAGCCTAGGGTTGTCCTAGCCTTGCCTAGGGGTGCGCTAGCCTTAGGCTAGGGGATCCCTAGCCTTAGCCTAAGCCTAGGTGTTCCCCAGCCTAAGCCTAGGGGTGCACAAACCTAAGCTTAGGGGTGCCCTAACCTGAGCCTAAGCCTAGGGGAGCCGTAGCCTAAGCCTACGGGTGTCCTACCCTAAACCTAGGGGTGCCTTAGCCTTAGGCTAGGCGAGTCCTAGCCTTAGCCTAAGCCTAGGGCTCCACTAGCCTAAGCCTAGGGGTGCCCTAGCTTAAGCATAGGGGTGCCCTAGCCTAAGCCTTGGGGTGCCCTAGCCTAAGTCTAGGGGTGCCCTAGCCTAAGCCTAGGGGTGCCCTAGCCTTAGGCTAGGGGAGCCCTAGCCTTAGCCTAAGTCTAAGGGTGCCCTAGCCTAAGTCTAGGGGTTCCCTTGCCTAAGCCTAGGGGTGCCCTAGCCTTAGGCTAGGGGAGCCCTAGCCTTAGCCTAAGCCTAGGGGTGCCCTAGGCTAAGCGTAGGGGTGCCCTAGCCTAAGCCTAGGGGTCCCCTAGCATAAGATTGGGGTACCCTCGCCAAAGCCTAGGGGTGCCATAGCCTAATCCTAGGGTTGCCCTAGCCTAAACCTTGTGGTGCCCTAGACTAAGCCTAGCGGTTCCCTAGCCTAAGCCTAGGGGTGCCCTAGCCTTAGGCTAGGGGAGCCTTAGCCTTAGCCTAAGCATAGGCGTGCCCTAGCCTAATTCTAGGGGTGCCCTAGCCTAAGCCTAGGGGTGCCCTAGCCTAAGCCTTGGTGTGAACTAGCTTAAGCCTAGGGGTGCCCTAGCCTAAGCCTAAGCGTGCCCTAGCCTAATTCTAGGGGTGCCCTAGCCTAAGCCTAGGGGTGCCCTAGCCTTAGGCTAGGGGAGCCCTAGCCTTAGCCTAAGCCTAGGGGTGCCCTAGCCTAAGCCTAGGGGTGCCCTAGCCTAAGCCTAGGGGTGCCCTAGCATAAGTCTAGGGGTGCCCTCGCCTAAGCCTAGGGGTGCCATAGCCTAAGCCTAGGGGTGCCCTAGCCTAAGCCTAGGTGTGCCCTCGCCTTAGGCTAGGGGAGCCCTAGTCTTAGCCTAAGCCTAGGGTTGCGCTAGCCTAAGCCTTGGGGTGCCCTAGCCTAAGTCTAGGGGTGCCAAAGCCTAAGTCTAGGGGTGCCCTAGCCTTAGGCTAGGTGAGCCCTAGCCTTAGCCTAAGCCTAGGGGTGCCCTAGCCTAAGCCTAGGGGTGCCCTAACCTAAGCGTAGGGGTGCCCTAGCCTTAGACTAGGGGTGCCGTAGCCTAAGCCAAGGGTTGCCCTAGCCTTAGGCTAGGGGAGCGCTGGCCTTAGCCTAAGCCTAGGGATGCCCTAGCCTAAGCCTAGGGGTGTCCTAGCCTAAGCCAAGGGGTGCACTAGCCTAAGCCTAGGGGTGCCCTAGGCTAAGCCTAGGGGTTCCCTAGCATAAGCCTAGGGGTGCCCTGGCCTAAGCCTAGGGGTGCCCTCGCCTAAGCCAAGGGGTGCCCTAGCCTTAGGCTAGGGGAATCCTACCCTTAGTCTAAGCCTAGGGGTTCCCTAGCCTAAGCCTAGGGGTGCCTTAACCTAAGCCTAGGGGTGCCCTAGCCTTAGCCTTGGGGTACCCTAGCCTAAGCCTAGGAGTGCCCTAACTTTAGGCTAGGGGAGCCCTAGCCTTAGCCTAAACCTAGGGCGCCCTAGCCTAAGCCTAGGGGTGCCCTAGCCTAAGCCTAGGGGTGCCCTAGCCTAAGCATAGGGGTGCCCTAGCCTAAGCCTAGGGGTGCCCTAGCCTAGGCTATGGCTGCCCTAGCCTGAGCCTACAGGTGCCCTAGCCTGAGGCTTGGGGAGCCCTATCCTTAGTCTAGCCTAGGATTGCTCTAGCCTAAGCCTAGTGGTGCCATAGCCTGAGCCTAGGGGTGCCCTAACCTTAGGCTAGGGGAGCCGTAGCCTTAGCCTAGGGGTGCCCTAGCCTAAACCCAGGGGTGCCCTAGCCTTAGGCTAGGGGAGCCCTAGCCCTAGCCTAAGCCTAGGGGTGCCCTAGCCTAAGCCTAGGGGTGCCCTAGTCAAGACTAGTCGTGCCCTAGCGTAAGCCAAGGGGTGCCCTAGCCTTAGGCTAGGGGAGCGCTGGCCTTAGCCTAAGCCTAGGGGTGCCCTAGCCTAAGCCTAGGGGTGTCCTAGCCTAAGCCAAGGGGTGCACTAGCCTAAGCCTAGGGTTGCCCTAGGCTAAGCCTAGGGGTGCCCTAACATAAGCCTAGGGGTGCCCTGGCCTAAGCCTAGGGGTGCCCTCGCCTAAGCCTAGGGGTGCCCTACCCTAAGCCTAGGGGTGCCCTAGCCTAAGCCTAGGGGTGACCAACCTTAGGCTAGGGGAGCCCTAACCTTAGCCTAAGCCTAGGGGTACCATACCCTAAGCTTAGGGGTGCCCTAGCATAAGCCTAGCGGTGCCCTAGCCTAAGCCTAGGGTTGTCCTAGCCTAAGCCTAGGGGTGCCCTAGCCTAAGCCTAGGGGTTCCCTAGCCAAAGCCTAGGGGTTCCCTAGCCTAAGCCTAGGGGTGCCCTAGCCTTAGGCTAGGCGAGCCCTAGCCTTAGCCTAAGCCTAGGGCTGCCCTAGCCTAAGCCTAGGGGTTCCCCAGCCTAAGCCTTGGGGTGCCATAGCCTTAGGCTAGGGGACCCCTAGCCTTAGCCTAAGCCTAGGGGTGCCGAAGCCTAAGACTAGGGGTGCCTTAGGCTAAGCCTAGGGGTGCCCTAGTCTAAGCCTAGGGTTGCCCTAGCCTAAACCTAGGGGTGCCCTAGCCTAAGCCTAGGAGTGCCCTAGATTTAGGCTAGGGGAGCCCTAGCCTTAGCCTAAGCCTAGCGGTGCCCTAGCCTTAGGCTAGGGGATCCCTAGCCTAAGCCTAAGACTAGGGGTGCCCCAGCCTACGCCTAGGGGTGCCCTAGCCTGAGACTACGGGTGCCCTAGCCTGAAGCTATGGGAGCCCTAGCCTTAGTCTATCCTTGGATTGCCCTAGCCTAAGCCTAGTGGTGCCATAGCCTGAGTCTAGGGGTGCCCCAGCCAGAGGCTAGGGATGCCCTAGCCTAAAACTAGGGGTGCCCTAGCCGAAGACAAGGGTCGCCTTAGCGTAAACCTAGGGGTGCCCTACCCTAAGCCTAGGGGTGCCCTAGCCTAAGCCTAGGGGTGACCTACCCTTAGGCTAGGGGAGCCCTAGCCTTAGACTAAGCCAACGTTGCCCTACCCTAAGATTAGGGGTGCCCTAGCCTAAGCCTAGCGGTGCCCTAGCCTAAGCCTAGGGTTGTCCTAGCCTTGCCTAGGGGTGCCCTAGCCTAAGCCTAGGGGTGCGCTAGCCTTAGGCTAGGGGATCCCTAGCCTTAGCCTAAGCCTAGGTGTTCCCCAGCCTAAGCCTAGGGGTGCACAAACCTAAGCTTAGGGGTGCCCTAACCTGAGCCTAAGCCTAGGGGAGCCGTAGCCTAAGCCTACGGGTGTCCTACCCTAAACCTAGGGGTGCCTTAGCCTTAGGCTAGGCGAGTCCTAGCCTTAGCCTAAGCCTAGGGCTCCCCTAGCCTAAGCCTAGGGGTGCCCTAGCTTAAGCATAGGGGTGCCCTAGCCTAAGCCTTGGGGTGCCCTAGCCTAAGTCTAGGGGTGCCCTAGCCTAAGCCTAGGGGTGCCCTAGCCTTAGGCTAGGGGAGCCCTAGCCTTTGCCTAAGTCTAAGGGTGCCCTAGCCTAAGTCTAGGGGTGCCCTCGCCTAAGCCTAGGGGTGCCATAGCCTAAGCCTAGGGGTGCCCTAGCCGAAGCCTAGGTGTGCCCTCGCCTTAGGCAAGGGGAGCCCTAGTCTTAGCCTAAGCCTAGGGTTGCCCTAGCCTAAGCCTTGGGGTGCCCTAGCCTAAGCCTAGGGGTGCCAAATCCTAAGTCTAGGGGTTCCCTAGCCTTAGGCTAGGTGAGCCCTAGCCTTAGCCTAAGCCTAGGGGTGCCCTAGCCTAAGCTTAGGGGTGCCCTAACCTAAGCGTAGGGGTGCCCTAGCCTTAGCCTAGGGGTGCCGTAGCCTAAGCCAAGGGTTGCCCTAGCCTTAGGCTAGGGGAGCGCTGGCCTTAGCCTAAGCCTAGGGATGCCCTAGCCTAAGCCTAGGGGTGTCCTAGCCTAAGCCAAGGGGTGCACTAGCCTAAGCCTAGGGGTGCCCTAGGCTAAGCCTAGGGGTTCCCTAGCATAAGCCTAGGGGGGCCCTGGCCTAAGCCTAGGGGTGCCCTCGCCTAAGCCAAGGGGTGCCCTAGCCTTAGGCTAGGGGAGTCCTACCCTTAGTCTAAGCCTAGGGGTTCCCTAGCCTAAGCCTAGGGGTGCCTTAACCTAAGCCTAGGGGTGCCCTAGCCTAAGCCTTGGGGTGCCCTAGCCTAAGCCTAGGAGTGCCCTAACTTTAGGCTAGGGGAGCCCTAGCCTTAGCCTAAACCTAGGGCGCCCTAGCCTAAGCCTAGGGGTGCCCTAGCCTAAGCCTAGGGGTGCCCTAGCCTAAGCATAGGGGTGCCCTAGCCTAAGCCTAGGGGTGCCCTAGCCTAGGCTATGGGTGCCCTAGCCTGAGCCTACAGGTGCCCTAGCCTGAGGCTTGGGGAGCCCAATCCTTAGTCTAGCCTAGGATTGCCCTAGCCTAAGCCTAGTGGTGCCATAGCATGAGCCTAGGGGTGACCTAACCTTAGGCTAGGGGAGCCGTAGCCTTAGCCTAGGGGTGCCCTAGCCTAAACCCAGGGGTGCCCTAGCCTTAGGCTAGGGGAGCCCTAGCCCTAGCCTAAGCCTAGGGGTGCCCTAGCCTAAGCCTAGGGGTGCCCTAGTCAAGTCTAGTCGTGCCCTAGCCTAAGCCAAGGGGTGCCCTAGCCTTAGGCTAGGGGAGCGCTGGCCTTAGCCTAAGCCTAGGGGTGCCCTAGCCTAAGCCTAGGGGTGTCCTAGCCTAAGCCAAGGGGTGCACTAGCCTAAGCCTAGGGTTGCCCTAGGCTAAGCCTAGGGGTGCCCTAACATAAGCCTAGGGGTGCCCTGGCCTAAGCCTAGGGGTGGCCTCGCCTAAGCCTAGGGGTGCCCTACCCTAAGCCTAGGGGTGCCCTAACCTAAGCCTAGGGGTGACCTAGCCTTAGGCTAGGGGAGCCCTAACCTTAGCCTAAGCCTAGGGGTACCCTACCCTAAGCTTAGGGGTGCCCTAGCATAAGCCTAGCGGTGCCCTAGCCTATGCCTAGGGTTGTCCTAGCCTAAGCCTAGGGGTGCCCTAGCCTAAGCCTAGGGGTGCGCTAGCCTTAGGCTAGGGGATCCCTAGCCTTAGCCTAAGCCTTGGTGTTCCCCAGCCTAAGCCTAGGGGTGCACAAACCTAAGCTTAGGGGAGCCCTAACCTGAGCCTAAGCCTAGGGGAGCCCTAGCCTAAGCCTAGGGGTGTCCTACCCTAAACCTAGGGGTGCCTTAGCCTTATGCTAGGCGAGTCCTAGCCTTAGCCTAAGCCTAGGGCTGCCCTAGCCTAAGCCTATGGCTGCCCTAGCCTAAGCCTAGGGGTGCCCTAGCTTAAGCATAGGGGTGCCCTAGCGTAAGCCTAGGGGTGCCCTAGCCTAAGTCTAGGGGTGCCCTAGTCTAAGCCAAGGGGTGCCCTAGCATTAGGCTAGGGGAGCCCTAGCCTTAGCCTAAGCCTAAGGGTGCCCTAGCTTAAGTCTAGGGGTTCCCTTGCTTAAGCCTAGGGGTGCCCTAGCCTTATGCTAGGGGAGCGCTGCCCTTAGCCTAAGCCTAGGGGTGCCCTAGCCTAAGCCTAGGGGTGTCCTAGCCTAAGCCAAGGGGTGCACTAGCCTAAGCCTAGGGGTGCCCTAGCCTAAGCCTAGGGGTGCCCTCGTCTAAGACTAGGGGTGCCATAGCCTAAGCCTAGGGGTTCCATAGCCTAAGCCTAGGTGTGCCCTAGCCTTAGGCTAGGGAGCCCTAGCCTTAGCCTAAGCCTAGGGTTGCCCTAACCTAAGCCTTGGGGTGCCCTAGCCTAAGCCAAGGGGTGCCCTAGCCTAAGTCTAGGGGTGCCCTTGCCTTAGGCTAGGGGAGTCCTAGCCTTAGCCTAAGCCTAGGTGTGCCCTAGCCTAAGCCTAGGGGCGCCCTAACCTAATCGTAGGGGTGCCCTAGCCTTAGCCTAGGGGTGCCCTAGCCTAAGCCTAGGGTTGCCCTAGCCTTAGGCTAGAGGAGCCCTGACCTTAGCCTAAGCCTAGGGGTGCCCTAGCCTAAGCCAAGGGGTGTCCTAACCTGAGCCTAGGGGTGCCCTAGCTTAAGCCTAGGGGTGCCCTAGCCTAAGCTTAGGGGTGCCCTAGCATAAGCCAAGGGGTGCCCTCGCCTAAGCCTAGGGGTGCCCTAGCCTAATCCTAGGGGTTCCCTAGCCTAAGCCTAGGGGTTCCCTAGCCTAAGCCTAGGGGTGCCCTAGCCTTAGGCTAGGCGAGCCCTAGCCTTAGCCTAAGCCTAGGGCTGCCCTAGCCTAAGCCTAGGGGTTCCCTAGCCTAAGCCTTGGGGTGCCATAGCCTTAGGCTAGGGGACCCCTAGCCTTAGCCTAAGCCTAGGGGTGCCCAAGCCTAAGACTAGGGGTGCCTTAGGCTAAGCCTAGGGGTGCCCTAGTCTAAGCCTAGGGTTGCCCTAGCCTAAACCTAGGGGTGCCCTAGCCTAAGCCTAGGAGTGCCCTAGATTTAGGCTAGGGGATCCCTAGCCTAAGCCTAAGCCTAGGGGTGCCCCAGCCTACGCCTAGGGGTGCCCTAGCCTGAGACTACGGGTGCCCTAGCCTGAAGCTATGGGAGCCCTAGCCTTAGTCTATCCTTGGATTGCCCTAGCCTAAGCCTAGTGGTGCCATAGCCTGAGTCTAGGGGTGCCCCAGCCAGAGGCTAGGGATGCCCTAGCCTAAAACTAGGGGTGCCCTAGCCGAAGCCTAGGGGCGCCTTAGCCTAAACCTAGGGGTGCCCTACCCTAAGCCTAGGGGTGCCCTAGCCTAAGCCTAGGGGTGACCTACCCTTAGGCTAGGGGAGCCCTAGCCTTAGCCTAAGCCAACGTTGCCCTACCCTAAGATTAGGGGTGCCCTAGCCTAAGCCTAGCGGTGCCCTAGCCTAAGCCTAGGGTTGTCCTAGCCTTGCCTAGGGGTGCCCTAGCCTAAGCCTAGGGGTGCGCTAGCCTTAGGCTAGGGGATCCCTAGCCTTAGCCTAAGCCTAGGTGTTCCCCAGCCTAAGCCTAGGGGTGCACAAACCTAAGCTTAGGGGTGCCCTAACCTGAGCCTAAGCCTAGGGGAGCCCTAGCCTAAGCCTACGGGTGTCCTACCCTAAACCTAGGGGTGCCTTAGCCTTAGGCTAGGCGAGTCCTAGCCTTAGCCTAAGCCTAGGGCTCCCCTAGCCTAAGCCTAGGGGTGCCCTAGCTTAAGCATAGGGGTGCCCTAGCCTAAGCCTTGGGGTGCCCTAGCCTAAGTCTAGGGGTGCCCTAGCCTAAGCCTAGGGGTGCCCTAGCCTTAGGCTAGGGGAGCCCTAGCCTTAGCCTAAGTCTAAGGGTGCCCTAGCCTAAGTCTAGGGGTTCCCTTGCCTAAGCCTAGGGGTGCCCTAGCCTTAGGCTAGGGGAGCCCTAGCCTTAGCCTAAGCCTAGAGGTGCCCCAGCCTAAGCCTAGGGGTGCCCAAACCTAAGCGTAGGGGTACCCTAGCCTATTCCTAGGGCTGCCCTAGCCTAAGCTTAGGAGTGACCTAGCCTTAGGCTATGTGAGCCTTAGCCTTAGCCTAAGCCTAGGGCTGCCCTAGCCTAAGCCTAGGGGTGCCCTAGCCTTAGGCTAGGGGAGCCCTAGCCTTAGCCTAAGCCTAGGGGTGCCCTAGGCTAAGCGTAGGGGTGCCCTAGCCTAAGCCTAGGGGTGCCCTAGCATAAGCTTTGGGGTGCCCTCGCCAAAGCCTAGGGGTGCCATAGCCTAATCCTAGGGGTGCCCTAGCCTAAGCCTAGGTGTGCCCTAGCCTTAGGCTAGGGGAGCCCTAGTCTTAGCCTAAGCCTAGGGTTGCCCTAGCCTAAACCTTGGGGTGCCCTAGACTAAGCCTAGCGGTTCCCTAGCCTAAGCCTAGGGGTGCCCTAGCCTTAGGCTAGGGCAGCCCTAGCCTTAGCCTAAGCATAGGCGTGCCCTAGCCTAATCCTAGGGGTGCCCTAGCCTAAGCCTAGGGGTGCCCTACCCTAAACCTAGGGGTGCCTTAGCCTTAGGCTAGGCGAGCCCTAGCCTTAGCCTAAGCCTAGGGCTGCCCTAGCCTAAGCCTTGGTGTGAACTAGCTTAAGCCTCGGGGTGCCATAGCCTAAGCCTAAGCGTGCCCTAGCCTAACTCTAGGGGTGCCCTAGCCTAAGCCTAGGGGTGCCCTAGCCTTAGGCTAGGGGAGCCCTAGCCTTAGCCTAAGCCTAGGGGTGCCCTAGCCTAAGCCTAGGGGTGCCCTAGCCTAAGCCTAGGGGTGCCCTAGCATAAGTCTAGGGGTGCCCTCACCTAAGCCTAGGGGTGCCATAGCCTAAGCCTAGGGGTGCCCTAGCCTAAGCCTAGGTGTGCCCTCGCCTTAGGCTAGGGGAGCCCTAGTCTTAGCCTAAGCCTAGGGTTGCCCTAGCCTAAGCCTTGGGGTGCCCTAGCCTAAGCCTAGGGGTGCCAAAGCCTAAGTCTAGGGGTGCCATAGCCTTAGGCTAGGTGAGCCCTAGCCTTAGCCTAAGCCTAGGGGTGCCCTAGCCTAAGCCTAGGGGTTCCCTAACCTAAGCGTAGGGGTGCCCTAGCCTTAGCCTAGGGGTGCCGTAGCCTAAGCCAAGGGTTGCCCTAGCCTTAGGCTAGGGGAGCGCTGGCCTTAGCCTAAGCCTAGGGATGCCCTAGCCTAAGCCTAGGGGTGTCCTAGCCTAAGCCAAGGGGTGCACTAGCCTAAGCCTAGGGGTGCCCTAGGCTAAGCCTAGGGGTTCCCTAGCATAAGCCTAGGGGTGCCCTGGCCTAAGCCTAGGGGTGCCCTCGCCTAAGCCAAGGGGTGCCCTAGCCTTAGGCTAGGGGAGTCCTACCCTTAGTCTTAGCCTAGGGGGTCCCTAGCCTAAGCCTAGGGGTGCCTTAACCTAAGCCTAGGGGTGCCCTAGCCTAAGCCTTGGGGTGCCCTAGCCTAAGCCTAGGAGTGCCCTAACTTTAGGCTAGGGGAGCCCTAGCCTTAGCCTAAACCTAGGGCGCCCTAGCCTAAGCCTAGGGGTGCCCTAGCCTAAGCCTAGGGGTGCCCTAGCCTAAGCATAGGGGTGCCCTAGCCTAAGCCTAGGGGTGCCCTAGCCTAGGCTATGGGTGCCCTAGCCTGAGCCTACAGGTGCCCTAGCCTGAGGCTTGGGGAGCCCTATCCTTAGTCTAGCCTAGGATTGCCCTAGCCTAAGCCTAGTGGTGCCATAGCCTGAGCCTAGGGGTGCCCTAACCTTAGGCTAGGGGAGCCGTAGCCTTAGCCTAGGGGTGCCCTAGCTTAAACCCAGGGGTGCCCTGGCCTTAGGCTAGGGGAGCCCTAGCCGTAGCCTAAGCCTAGCGGTGCCCTAGCCTAAGCCTAGGGGTGCCCTAGTCAAGTCTAGTCGTGCCCTAGCCTAAGCCAAGGGGTGCCCTAGCCTTAGGCTAGGGGAGCGCTGGCCTTAGCCTAAGCCTAGGGGTGCCCTAGCCTAAGCCTAGGGGTGTCCTAGCCTAAGCTAAGGGGTGCACTAGCCTAAGCCTAGGGTTGCCCTAGGCTAAGCCTAGGGGTGCCCTAACGTAAGACTAGGGGTGCCCTGGCCTAAGCCTAGGTGTGCCCTCGCCTAAGCCTAGGGGTGCCCTAGCCTAAGACTAGGGGTGCCTTAGCCTAAGCCTAGGGGTGCCCTAGCCTAAGCCTAGGGGTGCCCTAGCCTAAGCCTAAGAGTCCCCTAGCTTTAGGCTAGGGGAGCCCTAGCCTTAGCCTAATCCTAGGGGCGCCCTAGCCTAAGCCTAGGGGTGCCCTAGCCTAAGCCTAGGGGTGCCCTAGCCTAAGCATAGGGGCACCCCTAGCCTAAGCCTAGGGGTGCCCTAGCCTTAGGCTATGGGTGCCCTAGCCTGAGCCAACAGGTGCCCTAGCCTGAGGCTAGGGGAGCCCTATCCTTAGTCTAGCCTAGGATTGCCCTAGCCTAAGCCTAGGGGTGCCATAGCCTGAGACTATGGGTGCCCTAACCTTAGGCTAGGGGAGCCGTAGCCTTAGCCTAGGGGTGCCCTAGCCTTAGGCTAGGCGAATCCTAGCCTTAGCCTAAGCCTAGGATTGCCCTAGCCTAAACCTATGGGTGCCCTAGCCTTAGGCTAGGGGAGCCCTAGCCTTAGCCTAAGCCTAGGGGTGCCTGGCCTAA
The DNA here is from genome assembly GCF_050624435.1 of Tenrec ecaudatus. Classification (NCBI taxonomy): domain Eukaryota; kingdom Metazoa; phylum Chordata; class Mammalia; order Afrosoricida; family Tenrecidae; genus Tenrec; species Tenrec ecaudatus. The sequence continues at coordinate 99,155 of NW_027459303.1, read as the reverse complement.
GCCTAGGGGTGCCCTAGCCAAGTCTAGCGGTGCCCTAGCCTAAGCCAATGGGTGCCCTAGCCTTAGGCTAGGGGAGCCCTAGCCTTAGCTTAAGCCTATGGGTGCCCTAGCCTAAGTCTAGGGGTGCCCTAGCCTAACCTAGGGGTGCCCTAGCCTTAGGCTAGGGGAGCCCTAGCCTTAGGCTAAGCCTAGGGGTGCCCAAACCTAAGCCTAGGGGTGCCCTAGCCTAATCCTAGGAGTGCCCTAGCTTTAGGCTAAGGGAGCCCTAGCCTAAGCCTAGGGGTGCCCTAATCTAAGCCTAAGGGTGCCCTAGCCTAAGCCGAGGGGTGCCTTAGCCTAAGCCTAGGGGTGCCTTAGCCTAAGCCTAGGAGTGCCCTAGCTTTAGGCTAGGGGAGCCCTAGCCTAAGCCTAGGGGTGCCCTAATCTAAGCCTAGGGGTGCCCTAGCCTAAGCCTAGGGGTGCCCTAGCTTAAGCCTAGCGGTGCCCTAGCCTAAGGCTAGGGGTGCCTTAGCCTTATGCTAGGGGAGTCCTAGCCTTAGCCTAAGACATGGGGTGCCCTAGCCTAAGCCTAGGGGTGCCCTAGCCTAAGCCAAGGGGTGCCCTAGCCTTAGGCTAGGGGAGCCCTAGCCTTAGCCTAAGCCTAGGGGTGCCCTAGCCTAATTCTAGGGGTGCGCTAGCCTAAGCCTAGGGGTGCCCTAGCCTTAGGCTAGGGGAGCCCTAGCTTAGCCTAAGCCTAGGGGTGCCCCAGCCTAAGCCTACGGGTGCCCAAACCTAAGCCTACTGGTGCCCTAGTCTATGCCTAGGCCTGCCCCAGCCTAAGCTTAGGGGTGACCTAGCCTTAGGCTAGGCGAACCCTAGCCTTCGCCTAAGCCTAGGGCTGCCCTAGCCTATGCCTAGGGGTGACCTAGCCTTAGGCTAGGGGACCCTAGCCTTAGCCTAAGCCTAGGGGTGCCCTAGCCTAAGCCTAGGGGTGCCATAGCTTAAGCCTAGGGGTGCCCTAGCATAAGCCTAGGGGTGCCCTCGCCTAAGCCTAGGGGTGCCATAGCCTAAGCCTAGGGGTGCCCTAGCCTAAGCCTAGGTGTGCCCTAGACTTAGGCTAGGGGAGCCCTAGACTTAGCCTAAGCCTAAGGTTGCCCTAGCCTAAGCCTTGGGGTGCCCTAGCCTAAGCCTAGAGGTGCCCTAACCTAAGCGTAGGGGTGCCCTAGCCTTAGCCTAGGGGTTCCCTAACCTAAGCCTAGGAGTGCCCTAGCTTTAGGCTAGGGGAGCCCTAGCCTAAGCCTAGGGGTGCCCTAATCTAAGCCTAGGGGTGCCCTAGCCTAAGCCTAGGGGTTCCCTAGCCTAAGCCTAGCTGTGCCCTAGCCTAATGCTAGGGGTGCCTTAGCCTTATGCTAGGGGAGTCCTAGCCTTAGCTTAAGACTTGGGGTGCACTAGCATAAGCCTCGGGGTGCCCTAGCCAAAGCCTAGGGGTCCCCTAGCCTAAGCTTAGGAGTGCCCTAACCTAAGCCTAGGGGTGCCCTAACCTAAACCTAGGGGTGCCCTAGCCCAAGCCTAGGGGTGCCCTAGCCTAAGCCAAGTGGTGCCCTAGCCTTAGGCTAGGGGAGCCCTAGCCTTAGCCTCAGCCTAAGCGTGCCCTAGCCTAAGCTTAGGTGTGCCCCAGCATAAGCCAAGAGGTGCTCTAGCCTTAGGCTAGGGGAGCCCTAGCCTTAGCCTAAGCCTAGGGTTACCCTAGCCTAAGCCTAGGGGTGCCCTAGCCTGAGCCTGGGGGTGCCCTAGGCTGAGTCTATGGGTGCCCTAGCCTGAGGCTAGGGGAGCCCTACCCTTAGTCTAGCCTAGGATTTCCCTAGCCTAAGCCTAGGGGTGCCATAGCCTTAGTCTAGGGGTGCCATGGCCTGAGCCTAGGGGAGCCGTAGCCTGAGCCTAAGCCTAGGGGTGCCTTAGCCTAAGCCTAGCGGTGCCCTAGCCTAAGGCTAGGGGTGCCTTAGCCTTATGCTAGGGTAGTCCTAGCCTTAGCCTAAGACTTGGGGTGCCCTAGCCTAAGCCTAGGGGTGCTCTAGCTTAAGCCTAGGGGTCCCCTAGCCTAAGCCTAGGGGTGCCCTAGCCTAAGCATAGGGGTGCCCTAGCCTTAGGCTAGAGGAGCCCTAGCCTTAGCCTAAGCCTAGGGGTGCCTTAGCCTAAGCCTAGGGGTGCCATAGCCTGAGTCTAGGGGTGCCCTAGCCTGAGCCTAGGGGAGCCGTAGCCTGAGCCTAAGCCTACAGGTGCCCTAGCCTAAGCCTAGGGGTCCCCAAGCCCAAGCCTAGGGGTGCCCTAGCCTAAGACTTGGGGTGCCCTAGCCTGAGAAAAGGGGTGCCTTGGCCTTAGACTAGGGGAGCCCTAGCCTTAGCCTAAGCCTAGGGGTGCCGTATCCTAAGCCTAGGGATGCCATAGCCTAAGCCTAGTGGTGCCCTAGCCATAGGCTAGGGGAGCCCTAACCTTAGCCTAAGCCCAGGGTTGTCCTAGCCTAAGACTAGGGGTGCCCAAACCTAAGCCTAGGGGTGCCCTAGCCTATGCCTAGGGCTGCCCTAGCCTAAGCTTAGGGGTGACCTAGCCTTAGGCTAGGCGAACCCTAGCCTTCGCCTAAGCCTAGGGCTGCCCTAGCCTATGCCTAGGGGTGCCCTAGCCTTAGGCTAGGGGAGCCCTAGCCTTAGCCTAAGCCTAGGGGTGCCCTAGCCTAAGCCTAGGGGTGCCCTAGCCTAAGCCTAGGTGTGCCCTAGACTTAGGCTAGGGGAGCCCTAACCTTAGCCTAAGCCTAGGGGTGTCATAGCCTAAGCCTAGGGGTGCCCTAGCCTAAGCCTAGGTGTGCCCTAGACTTAGGCTAGGGGAGCCCTAGTCTTAGCCTAAGCCTAAGGTTGCCCTAGCCTAAGCCTTGGGGTGCCCTAGCCTAAGCCTAGAGGTGCCCTAACCTAAGCGTAGGGGTGCCCTAGCCTTAGCCTAGGGGTGACTTAGCCTAAGCCTAGGAGTGCCCTAGCTTTAGGCTAGGGGAGCCCTAGCCTAAGACTCGGGGTGCCCTAATCTAAACCTAGGGGTGCACTAGCCTAAGCCTAGCGGTGCCCTAGCCTAAGGCTAGGGGTTCCTTAGCCTTATGCTAGGGGAGTCCTAGCCTTAGCCTAAGACTTGGGGTGCCCTAGCCTAAGCCTAGGGGTGCCCTAGCCTAAGCTTAGGGGTCCCCTAGCCTAAGCTTAGGAGTGCCCTAACCTAAGCCTAGGGGTGCCCTAACCTAAACCTAGGGGTGCCCTAGCCTAAGCCTAGGGGTGCCCTAGCCTAAGCTTAGGGGTGGCCTAGCCTGAGGCTAGGGGAGCCCTAGCCATAGGCTAGGGGAGCCCTAACCTTAGCCTAAGCCTAGCGGTGTCCTAGCCTAAGCCTAGGGGTGCCCTAGCCTAAGCCTAGGGGTGCCCTACCCATAGGCTAGGGGAGCGCTAGCCTTAGCCTAAGCCCAGGGTTGCCCTAGCCTAAGCCTAGGGGTGACCTAGCCTAAGCCTAGGGGTACCCTAGGCTGGGCTTAGGGGTGCCGTAGCCTTAGGCTAGGGGAGCCCTAGCCTAAGGTTAGGGGAGCCATAGCCTGAGCCAAGGGGTGCTCTAGCCTGAGCCTAGGAGTGCCCTAGCCTGAGCCTAGGGGTGCCCTAGCCTTAGCCTACGGGTGCCCTAGCCTTAGGCTAGGTGAGCCCTAGCCTTTCCCTAAGCCTAGGGGTGCCCTAGCCTAAGCTTAAGGATGCCCTAGCCTAAGTCTAGGGGTGCCCAACCTAAGCCAAGGGGTGCCCTAGCCTTAGGCTAGGGGAGCCCTAGCCTTAGCCTAAGCCTAGGGGTGCCCTAACCTAATTCTAGGGGTGCGCTAGCCTAAGCCTAGGGGTGCCCTAGCCTTAGGCTAGGGGAGCCCTAGCTTAGCCTAAGCCTAGGGTTGCCCCAGCCTAAGCCTAGGGGTGCCCAAACCTAAGCCTAGGGGTGCCCTAGCCTATGCCTAGGGCTGCCCTAGCCTAAGCTTAGGGGTGACCTAGCCTTAGGCTAGGCGAACCCTAGCCTTCGCCTAAGCCTAGGGCTGCCCTAGCCTATGCCTAGGGGTGACCTAGCCTTAGGCTAGGGGAGCCCTAGCCTTAGCCTAAGCCTAGGGGTGCCCTAGCCTAAGCCTAGGGGTGCCCTAGCTTAAGCCTAGGGGTGCCCTAGCATAAGCCTAGGGGTGCCCTCGCCTAAGCCTAGGGGTGCCATAGATAAGCCTAGGGGTGCCCTAGCCTAAGCCTAGGTGTGCCCTAGACTTAGGCTAGTGGAGCCCTAGTCTTAGCCTAAGCCTAAGGTTGCCCTAGCCTAAGACTTGGGGTGCCCTAGCCTAAGCCTAGAGGTGCCCTAACCTAAGCGTAGGGGTGCCCTAGCCTTAGCCTAGGGGTGCCCTAGCCTAAGCCTAGGAGTGCCCTAGCTTTAGGCTAGGGGAGCCCTAGCCTAAGCCTAGGGGTGCCCTAATCTAAGCCTAGGGGTGCCCTAGCCTAAGCCTAGGGGAGTCCTAGCCTTAACCTAAGACTTGGGGTGCCCTAGCCTAAGCCTAGGGGTGCCCTAGCCTAAGCCTAGGGGTCCCCTAGCCTAAGCTTAGGAGTGCCCTAACCTAAGCCTAGGGGTGCCCTAACCTAAGCCTTGGGGTGCCCTAGCCTAAGCCTAGGGGTGCCCTAGCCTAAGCCTAGGGGTGCCCTAGCCTTAGGCTAGGGGAGCCCTAGCCTTAGCCTCAGCCTAGGCGTGCCCTAGCCTAAGCCTAGGTGTGCCCTAGCCTAAGGCAAGGGGTGCTCTAGCCTTAGGCTAGGGGAGCCCTAGCCTTAGCCTAAGCCTAGGGGTACCCTAGCCTAAGCCTAGGGGTGCCCTAGCCTGAGCCTGGGGGTGCCCTAGGCTGAGTCTATGGGTGCCCTAGGCTGAGGCTAGGGGAGCCCTACCCTTAGTCTAGCCTAGGATTTCCCTAGCCTAAGCCTAGGAGTGCCATAGCCTGAGTCTAGGGGTGCCCTAGCCTGAGCCTAGGGGAGCCGTAGCCTGAGCCTAAGCCTACAGGTGCCCTAGCCTAAGCCTAGGGGTCCCCAAGCCCAAGCCTAGGGGTGCCCTAGCCTAAGACTTGGGGTGCCCTAGCCTGAGAAAAGGGGTGCCCTAGCCTTAGACTAGGGGAGCCCTAGCCTTAGCCTAAGCCTAGGGGTGCCGTATCCTAAGCCTAGGGGTGCCATAGCCTAAGCCTAGGGGTGCCCTAGCCATAGGCTAGGGGAGCCCTAACCTTAGCCTAAGCCTAGGGGTGTCTTAGCCTAAGCCTAGGGGTGCCCTAGCCTAAGCCTAGGGGTGCCCTACCCTTAGGCTAGGGGAACGCTAGCCTTAGCCTAAGCCCAGGGTTGTCCTAGCCTAAGCCTAGGGGTGCCCAAACCTAAGCCTAGGGGTGCCCTAGCCTATGCCTAGGGCTGCCCTAGCCTAAGCTTAGGGGTGACCTAGCCTTAGGCTAGGCGAACCCTAGCCTTCGCCTAAGCCTAGGGCTGCCCTAGCCTATGCCTAGGGGTGCCCTAGCCTTAGGCTAGGGGAGCCCTAGCCTTAGCCTAAGCCTAGGGGTGCCCTAGCCTAAGCCTAGGGGTGCCCTAGCCTAAGCCTAGGTGTGCCCTAGACTTAGGCTAGGGGAGCCCTAACCTTAGCCTAAGCCTAGGGGTGCCATAGCCTAAACCTAGGGGTGCCCTAGCCTAAGCCTAGGTGTGCCCTAGACTTAGGCTAGGGGAGCCCTAGTCTTAGCCTAAGCCTAAGGTTGCCCTAGCCTAAGCCTTGGGGTGCCCTAGCCTAAGCCTAGAGGTGCCCTAACCTAAGCGTAGGGGTGCCCTAGCCTTAGCCTAGGGGTGACCTAGCCTAAGCCTAGGAGTGCCCTAGCTTTAGGCTAGGGGAGCCCTAGCCTAAGCCTAGGGGGGCCCTAATCTAAGCCTAGGGGTGCACTAGCCTAAGCCTAGCGGTGCCCTAGCCTAAGGCTAGGGGTTCCTTAGCCTTATGCTAGGGGAGTCCTAGCCTTAGCCTAAGACTTGGGGTGCCCTAGCCTAAGCCTAGGGGTGCCCTAGCCTAAGCTTAGGGGTCCCCTAGCCTAAGCTTAGGAGTGCCTTAACCTAAGCCTAGGGGTGCCCTAACCTAAGCCTAGGGGTGCCCTAGCCTAAGCCTAGGGGTGCCCTAGCCTAAGCCTAGGGGTGCCCTAGCCTAAGCCTAGGTGTGCCCTAGACTTAGGCTAGGGGAGCCCTAACCTTAGCCTAAGCCTAGGGGTGCCATAGCCTAAACCTAGGGGTGCCCTAGCCTAAGCCTAGGTGTGCCCTAGACTTAGGCTAGGGGAGCCCTAGTCTTAGCCTAAGCCTAAGGTTGCCCTAGCCTAAGCCTTGGGGTGCCCTAGCCTAAGCCTAGAGGTGCCCTAACCTAAGCGTAGGGGTGCCCTAGCCTTAGCCTAGGGGTGACCTAGCCTAAGCCTAGGAGTGCCCTAGCTTTAGGCTAGGGGAGCCCTAGCCTAAGCCTAGGGGGGCCCTAATCTAAGCCTAGGGGTGCACTAGCCTAAGCCTAGCGGTGCCCTAGCCTAAGGCTAGGGGTTCCTTAGCCTTATGCTAGGGGAGTCCTAGCCTTAGCCTAAGACTTGGGGTGCCCTAGCCTAAGCCTAGGGGTGCCCTAGCCTAAGCTTAGGGGTCCCCTAGCCTAAGCTTAGGAGTGCCTTAACCTAAGCCTAGGGGTGCCCTAACCTAAGCCTAGGGGTGCCCTAGCCTAAGCCTAGGGGTGCCCTAGCCTAAGCCTAGGGGTGGCCTAGCCTGAGGCTAGGGGAGCCCTAGCCATAGGCTAGGGGAGCCCTAACCTTAGCCTAAGCCTAGGGGTGTCCTAGCCTAAGCATAGGGGTGCCCTGGCCTAAGCCTAGGGGTGCCCTACCCATAGGCTAGGGGAGCGCTAGCCTTAGCCTAAGCCCAGGGTTGCCCTAGCCTAAGCCTAGGGGTGACCTAGCCTAAGCCTAGGGGTACCCTAGGCTGGGCCTAGGGGTGCCGTAGCCTTAGGCTAGGGTTGCCCTAGCCTAAGGCTAGGGGAGCCATAGCCTGAGCCAAGGGGTGCCCTAGCCTGAGCCTAGGAGTGCCCTAGCCTGGGCCTAGGGGTGCCCTAGCCTTAGCCTACGGGTGCCCTAGCCTTAGGCTAGGTGAGCCCTAGCCTTTCCCTAAGCCTAGGGGTGCCCTAGCCTAAGCCTAGGGGTGCCCTAGCCTAAGCCTAGGGGTGCCCTAGCCTAAGCCTAGTGGTGCCCTTCCCTAAGCCTAGGGGTGCCCTAGACTAAGCCTAGGGGTGCCCTAGCCTAAGCCTAGGGGTGCCCTAGCCATATGCTAGGGGAGCCCTAGCCTTTACCTAAGCCTAAGTGTGCCCTAGCCTCAGACTAGGGGTGCCCTAGCCTAAGCCTAGTGGTGCCCTAGCCTTCGGCTAGGGGGCCCTAGCCTTAGCCTAAGCCTAGGGTTGTCCTGGCCTAAGACTAGGAGTGCACTCGCCTAAGCCTAAGGGTGCTCTAGCCTTAGGCTAGGGGAGGCCTAGCCGTAGCCTAAGCCTAGGGGAACGCTAGCCTAATCCTAGGGGTGCCCTAACCTAAGCCTAGGGGTGGTCTAGCCTGAGGCTAGGGGAGCCCTAGCCTTAGCCTGACCCTGGGGTGCCCTAGACTAAGCCTAGGGGTGCCCTAGCCTAAGCGTAGGGATGCCTTAGCCTTAGGCTAGGGGAGGCCTAGCCTTAGCCTAAGCCTAGGGGAACCCTAGCCTAAGACTAGGGGTGCCCTAGCCTAAGCCTAGGTGTGCCCTAGACTTGCTAGGGGAACCCTAGCCTTAGCCTAAGCCTAGGGGTGCCATAGCCTAAGCCTAGGGGTGCGCTAGCCTAAGCCTAGGTGTGCCCTAGACTTAGGCTAGGGGAGCCCTAGTCTTAGCATAAGCCTAAGGTTGCCCTAGCCTAAGCCTTGGGGTGCCCTAGCCTAAGCCTAGAGTTGCCCTAACCTAAGCGTAGGGGTGCCCTAGCCTTAGCCTAGGGGTGCCCTAGCCTAAGCCTAGGAGTGCCCTAGCTTTAGGCTAGGGGAGCCCTAGCCTAAGCCTAGGGGTGCCCTAATCTAAGCCTTGGGGTGCCCTAGCCTAAGCCTAGCGGTGCCCTAGCCTAAGGCTAGGGGTGCCTTAGCCTTATGCTAGGGGAGTCCTAGCCTTAGCCTAAGACTTGGGGTGCCCTAGCCTAAGCCTAGGGGTTCCATAGCCTAAGCTTAGGGGTCTCCTAGCCTAAGCTTAGGAGTGCCTTAACCTAAGCCTAGGGGTGCCTAACCTAAGCCTAGGGGTGCCCTAGCCTAAGCCTAGGGGTGCCCTAGCCTTAGGCTAGGGGAGCCCTACCCTTAGCCTCAGCCTAGGCGTGCCCTAGCCTAAGCCTAGGTGTTCCCTAGCCTAAGCCAAGGGGTGCTCTAGCCTTAGGCTAGGGGAGCCCTAGCCTTAGCCTAAGCCTAGGGGTACCCTAGCCTAAGCCTAGGGGTGCCCTAGCCTAAGCCTAGCGGTGCCCTAGGCTGAGTCTATGGGTGCCCTAGCCTGAGTCTAGGGGTGCCCTAGCCTGAGCCTATGGGAGCCGTAGCCTGAGCCTAAGCCTAGAGGTGCCCTAGGCTAAGCCTAGGGGTGCCCAAGCCCAAGCCTAGGGGTGCCCTAGCCTAAGACTTGGGGTGCCCAAGCCTGAGAAAAGGGGTGCCCTAGCCGTAGACTATGGGAGCCCTAGCCTTAGCCTAAGCCTAGGGGTGCCGTATCCTAAGCCTAGGGGTGCCGTAGCCTAAGCCTAGGGGTGCCCTAGCCATAGGATAGGGGAGCCCTATCCTTAGCCTAAGCCTAGGGGTGTCCTAGCCTAAGCCTAGGGGTGCCCTAGCCTAAGCCTAGGGGTGCCCTACCCTTAGGCTCGGGGAGCGCTAGCCTTAGCCTAAGCCCAGGGTTGCCCTAGCCTAAGCCTAGGGGTGCCCTCGCCTAAGCCTAGGGGTCCCCTAGGCTGAGCCTAGGGGTGCCGTAGCCTTAGGCTAGGGGAGCCCTAGCCTAAGGCTAGGGGAGCCATAGCCTGAGCCAATGGGTGCCCTAGCCTGAGCCTAGGTGTGCCCTAGCCTGAGCCTAGGGGTGCCCTAGCCTTAGCCTACGGGTGCCCTAGCCTTAGGCTAGGTGAACCCTAGCCTTACCCTAAGCCTAGGGGTGCCCTAGCCTAAGCCTAGGGGTGCCCTAGCCTGAGCCTAGGGGTGCCCTAGCCTAAGCCTAGTGGTGCCCTTCCCTAAGCCTAGGGGTGCCCTAGACTAAGCCTAGGGGTGCCCTAGCCTAAGCCTAGGGGTGCCCTAGCCATATGCTAGGGGAGCCCTAGCCTTTACCTAAGCCTAGGTGTGCCCTAGCCTCAGACTAGGGGTGCCCTAGCCTAAGCCTAGTGGTGCCCTAGCCTTCGGCTAGGTGGCCCTAGCCTTAGCCTAAGCCTAGGGGTGTCCTGGCCTAAGACTAGGAGTGCACTAGCTTAAGCCTAAGGGTGCTCTAGCCTTAGGCTAGGGGAGGCCTAGCCGTAGCCTAAGCCTAGGGAACGCTAGCCTAAGCCTAGGGGTGCCCTAACCTAAGCCTAGGGGTGGCCTAACCTGAGGCTAGGGGAGCCCTAGCCTTAGCCTGACCCTGGGGTGCCCTAGACTAAGACTAGGGGTGCCCTAGCCTAAGCGTAGGGATGCCTTAGCCTTAGGCTAGGGGAGCCCTAGCCTTAGCCTAAGCCTAGGGGAGCCCTAGCCTAAGCCTAGGGGTGCCCTAGTCTAAGACTAGGGGTGCCCAAGCCTAAGCCTAGGGGTGCCCTAGCCTTAGCCTAAGCCTAAGGGTGCCCTAGCATAAGCCTAGTGGTGCCCTAGCCTAAGTCTAAGGGTGCCCTAGCCTAAGTCTAGGGGTGCCCTTGCCTAAGACTAGGGGTGCCCTAGCCTTAGGCTAGGGGAGCCCTAGCCTTAGCCTAAGCCTTGGGGTGCCCCAGCCTAAGCCTAGGGGTGCCCAAACCTAAGCCTAGGGGTGCCCTAGCCTATGCCTAGGGCTGCCCTAGCCTAAGCTTAGGGGTGCCCTAGCCTTAGGCTAGAGGAGCCCTAGCCTTAGCCTAAGCCTAGGGGTGCCTTAGCCTAAGCCTAGGGGTGCCATAGCCTTAGGCTAGGGGAGCCCTAGCCTTAGCCTAAGCCTAGGGTTGCCCTAGCCTAAGCCTAGGGGTGCCCTAGCCTAAGCCTAGAGTGCCCTAGCATAAGCCTAGGGGTGCCCTCGCCTAAGCCTTGGGGTGCCCTAGCCTAAGCCTTGGGGTGCCCTAGCCTAAGCCTAGCGGTTCCATAGCCTAAGCCTAGGGGTGCCCTAGCCTTAGGCTAGTGGAGCCCTAGCCTTAGCCTAAGCATAGGGGTGCACTAGCCTAAGCCTAGGGGTGCCCTAGCCTAAGCCTAGGGGTGCCTTACCCTAAACCTAGGGGTGCCTTAGCCTTAGGCAAGGCGAGCCCTAGCCGTAGCCTAAGCCTAGGGCTTCCCTAGCCTAAGTCTTGGGGTGCCCTAGCTTAAGCCTAGGGGTGCCCTAGCCTAAGCTTAAGGATGCCCTAGCCTAAGTCTAGGGGTGCCCTAGCCTAATCCAAGGGGTGCCCTAGCCTTAGGGCAGGGGAGCCCTAGCCTTAGCCTAAGCCTAGGGGTGCCCTAGCCTAATACTAGGGGTGCGCTAGCCTAAGCCTAGGGGTGCCCTAGCCTTAGGCTAGGGGAGCCCTAGCTTAGCCTAAGCCTAGGGGTGCCCCAGCCTAAGCCTAGGGGTGACCAAACCTAAGCCTAGGGGTGCCCTAGCCTATGCCTAGGGCTGCCCTAGCCTATGCCTAGGGGTGACCTAGCCTTAGGCTAGGGGAGCCCTAGCCTTAGCCTAAGCCTAGGGGTGCCCTAGCCTAAGCCTAGGGGTGCCCTAGCTTAAACCTAGGGGTGCCCTAGCATAAGCCTAGGGGTGCCCTCGCCTAAGCCTAGGGGTGCCATAGCCTAAGCCTAGGGGTGCCCTAGCCTAAGCCTAGGTGTGCCCTAGACTTAGGCTACTGGAGCCCTAGTCTTAGCCTAAGCCTAAGGTTGCCCTAGCCTAAGACTTGGGGTACCCTAGCCTAAGCCTAGAGGTGCCCTAATCTAAGCGTAGGGGTGCCCTAGCCTTAGCCTAGGTGTGCCGTAGCCTAAGCCTAGGAGTGCCCTAGCTTTAGGCTAGGGGAGCCCTAGCCTAAGCCTAGGGGTGCCCTAATCTAAGCCTAGGGGTGCCCTAGCCTAAGCCTAGGGGAGTCCTAGCCATAGCCTAAGACTTGGGGTGCCCTAGCCTAAGCCTAGGGGTGCCCTAGCCCAAGCCTAGGGGTCCCCTAGCCTAAGCTTAGGAGTGCCCTAACCTAAGCCTAGGGGTACCCTAACCTAAGCCTAGGGGTGCCCTAGCCTAAGCCTAGGGGTGCCCTAGCCTAAGCCTAGGGGTGCCCTAGCCTTAGGCTAGGGGAGCCCTAGCCTTAGCCTCAGCCTAGGCGTGCCCTAGCCTAAGCCTAGGTGTGCCCTAGCCTAAGCCAAGGGGTGCTCTAGCTTTAGGCTAGGGGAGCCCTAGCCTTAGCCTAAGCCTAGGGGTACCCTAGCCTAAGCCTAGGGGTGCCCTAGCCTGAGCCTGGGGGTGCCCTAGGCTGAGTCTATGGGTGCCCTAGGCTGAGGCTAGGGGAGCCCTACCCTTAGTCTAGCCTAGGATTTCCCTAGCCTAAGCCTAGGAGTGCCATAGCCTGAGTCTAGGGGTGCCCTAGCCTGAGCCTAGGGGAGCCGTAGCCTGAGCCTAAGCCTACAGGTGCCCTAGCCTAAGCCTAGGGGTCCCCAAGCCCAAGCCTAGGGGTGCCCTAGCCTAAGACTTGGGGTGCCCTAGCCTGAGAAAAGGGGTGCCCTAGCCTTAGGCTAGGCGAACCCTAGCCTTCGCCTAAGCCTAGGGCTGCCCTAGCCTATGCCTAGGGGTGCCCTAGCATAAGCCTAGGGGTGCCCTCGCCTAAGCCTAGGGGTGCCATAGCCTAAGTCTAGGGGTGCCCTAGCCTAAGCCTAGGTGTGCCCTAGACTTAGGCTACTGGAGCCCTAGTCTTAGCCTAAGCCTAAGGTTGCCCTAGCCTAAGACTTGGGGTACCCTAGCCTAAGCCTAGAGGTGCCCTAATCTAAGCGTAGGGGTGCCCTAGCCTTAGCCTAGGTGTGCCGTAGCCTAAGCCTAGGAGTGCCCTAGCTTTAGGCTAGGGGAGCCCTAGCCTAAGCCTAGGGGTGCCCTAATCTAAGCCTAGGGGTGCCCTAGCCTAAGCCTAGGGGAGTCCTAGCCTTAGCCTAAGACTTGGGGTGCCCTAGCCTAAGCCTAGGGGTGCCCTAGCCTAAGCCTAGGGGTCCCTAGCCTAAGCTTAGGAGTGCCCTAACCTAAGCCTAGGGGTGCCCTGACCTAAGCCTAGGGGTGCCCTAGCCTAAGCCTAGGGGTGCCCTAGCCTAAGCCTAGGGGTGCCCTAGCCTTAGGCTACGGGAGCCCTAGCCTTAGCCTCAGCATAGGCGTGCCCTAGCCTAAGCCTAGGTGTGCCCTAGCCTAAGCCAAGGGGTGCTCTAGCCTTAGGCTAGGGGAGCCCTAGCCTTAGCCTAAGCCTAGGGGTACCCTAGCCTAAGCCTAGGGGTGCCCTAGCCTGAGCCTGGGGGTGCCCTAGGCTGAGTCTATGGGTGCCCTAGGCTGAGGCTAGGGGAGCCCTACCCTTAGTCTAGCCTAGGATTTCCCTAGCCTAAACTTAGGAGTGCCATAACCTGAGTCTAGGGGTGCCCTAGCCTGAGCCTAGGGGAGCCGTAGCCTGAGCCTAAGCCTACAGGTACCCTAGCCTAAGCCTAGGGGTCCCCAAGCCCAAGCCTAGGGGTGCCCTAGCCTAAGACTTGGGGTGCCCTAGCCTGAGAAAAGGGGTGCCCTAGCCTTAGGCTAGGCGAACCCTAGCCTTCGCCTAAGCCTAGGGCTGCCCTAGCCTATGCCTAGGGGTGCCCTAGCCTTAGGCTAGGGGAGCCCTAGCCTTAGCCTAAGCCTAGGGGTGCCCTAGCCTAAGCCTAGGGGTGCCCTAGCCTAAGCCTAGGTGTGCCCTAGACTTAGGCTAGGGGAGCCCTAACCTTAGCCTAAGCCTAGGGGTGCCATAGCCTAAGCCTAGGGGTGCCCTAGCCTAAGCCTAGGTGTGCCCTAGACTTAGGCTAGGGGAGCCCTAGTCTTAGCCTAAGCCTAAGGTTGCCCTAGCCTAAGCCTTGGGGTGCCCTAGCCTAAGCCTAGAGGTGCCCTAACCTAAGCGTAGGGGTGCCCTAGCCTTAGCCTAGGGGTGACCTAGCCTAAGCCTAGGAGTGCCCTAGCTTTAGGCTAGGGGAGCCCTAGCCTAAGCCTAGGGGTGCCCTAATCTAAGCCTAGGGGTGCACTAGCCTAAGACTAGCGGTGCCCTAGCCTAAGGCTAGGGGTTCCTTAGCCTTATGCTAGGGGAGTCCTAGCCTTAGCCTAAGACTTGGGGTGCCCTAGCCTAAGCCTAGGGGTGCCCTAGCCTAAGCTTAGGGGTCCCCTAGCCTAAGCATAGGAGTGCCCTAACCTAAGCCTAGGGGTGCCCTAACCTAAGCCTAGGGGTGCCCTAGCCTAAGCCTAGGGGTGCCCTAGCCTAAGCCTAGGGGTGGCCTAGCCTGAGGCTAGGGGAGCCCTAGTCATAGGCTAGGGGAGCCCTAACCTTAGCCTAAGCCTAGGGGTGTCCTAGCCTAAGCCTAGGGGTGCCCTAGCCTAAGCCTAGGGGTGCCCTACCCATAGGCTAGGGGAGCGCTAGCCTTAGCCTAAGCCCAGGGTTGCCCTAGCCTAAGCCTAGGGGTGACCTAGCCTAAGCCTAGGGGTACCCTAGGCTGGGCCTAGGGGTGCCGTAGCCTTAGGCTAGGGGAGCCCTAGCCTAAGGCTAGGGGAGCCATAGTCTGAGCCAAGGGGTGCCCTAGCCTGAGCCTAGGAGTGCCCTAGCCTGAGCCTAGGGGTGCCCTAGCCTTAGCCTACGGGTGCCCTAGCCTTAGGCTAGGTGAGCCCTAGCCTTTCCCTAAGCCTAGGGGTGCCCTAGCCTAAGCCTAGGGGTGCCCTAGCCTAAGCCTAGGGGTGCCCTAGCCTAAGCCTAGTGGTGCCCTTCCCTAAGCCTAGGGGTGCGCTAGCCTAAGCCTAGGGGTGCCCTAGCCATATGCTAGGGGAGCCCTAGCCTTTACCTAAGCCTAGGTGTGCCCTAGCCTCAGAGTCGGGGTGCCCTAGCCTAAGCCTAGTGGTGCCCTAGCCTTCGGCTAGGGGGCCCTAGCCTTAGCCTAAGCCTAGGGGTGCCCTAGCCTAAGCGTAGGGATGCCTTAGCCTTAGGCTAGGGGAGCCCTAGCCTTAGCCTAAGCCTAGGGGAGCCCTAGCCTAAGTCTAGGGGTGCCCTAGCCTAAGACTAGGGGTGCCCAAGCCTAAGCCTAGGGGTGCCCTAGCCTTAGCCTAAGCCTAAGGGTGCCCTAGCATAAGCCTAGGGGGGCCCAAGCCTAAGCCTAGGGGTGCCCTAGCCTGAGCCTTGGGGTGCCCTAGCCTGAGCCTACGAGTGCCCTAGCCTAAGTCTAGTGGTGCCCTAGCCTAAGTCTAAGGGTGCCCTAGCCTAAGTCTAGGGGTGCCCTTGCCTAAGACTAGGGGTGCCCTAGCCTTAGCCTAAGCCTTGGGGTGCCCCAGCCTAAGCCTAGGGGTGCGAAAACCTAAGCCTAGGGGTGCCCTATCCTATGCCTAGGGCTGCCCTAGCCTAAGCTTAGGGGTGCCCTAGCATTAGGCTAGAGGAGCCCTAGCCTTAGCCTAAGCCTAGGGGTGCCTTAGCCTAAGCCTAGGGGTGCCATAGCCTTAGGCTAGGGGAGCCTTAGCCTTAGCCTAAGCCTAGGGTTGCCCTAGCCTAAGCCTAGGGGTGCCCTAGCCTAAGCCTAGAGTGCCCTAGCATAAGCCTAGGGGTGCCCTCGCCTAAGCCTTGGGGTGCCCTAGCCTAAGCCTTGGGGTGCCCTAGCCTAAGCCTAGCGGTTCCATAGCCTAAGCCTAGGGGTGCCCTAGCCTTAGGCTAGTGGAGCCCTAGCCTTAGCCTAAGCATAGGGGTGCACTAGCCTAAGCCTAGGGGTGCCGTAGCCTAAGCCTAGGGGTGCCTTACCCTAAACTTAGGGGTGCCTTAGCCTTAGGCTAGGCGAGCCCTAGCCTTAGCCTAAGCCTAGGGCTTCCCTAGCCTAAGTCTTGGGGTGCCCTAGCTTAAGCCTAGGGGTGCCCTAGCCTAAGCTTAAGGATGCCCTAGCCTAAGTCTAGGGGTGCCCTAGCCTAAGCCAAGGGGTGCCCTAGCCTTAGGCTAGGGGAGCCCTAGCCTTAGCCTAAGCCTAGGGGTGCCCTAGCCTAATTCTAGGGGTGCGCTAACCTAAGCCTCGGGGTGCCATAGCCTTCGGCTAGGGGAGCCCTAGCTTAGCCTAAGCCTAGGGGTGCCCCAGCCTAAGCCTAGGGGTGCCCAAACCTAAGCCTAGGGGTGCCCTAGCCTATGCCTAGGGCTGCCCTAGCCTAAGCTTAGGGGTGACCTAGCCTTAGGCTAGGCGAACCCTAGCCTTCGCCTAAGCCTAGGGCTGCCCTAGCCTATGCCTAGGGGTGACCTAGCCTTAGGCTAGGGGAGCCCTACGCTTAGCCTAAGCCTAGGGGTGCCCTAGCCTAAGCCTAGGGGTGCCCTAGCTTAAGCCTAGGGGTGCCCTAGCATAAGCCTAGGGGTGCCCTCGCCTAAGCCTAGGGGTGCCATAGCCTACGCCTAGGGGTGCCCTAGCCTAAGCCTAGGTGTGCCCTAGACTTAGGCTACTGGAGCCCTAGTCTTAGCCTAAGCCTAAGGTGGCCCTAGCCTAAGACTTGGGGTACCCTAGCCTAAGCCTAGAGGTGCCCTAATCTAAGCGTACGGGTGCCCTAGCCTTAGCCTAGGTGTGCTCTAGCCTAAGCCTAGGAGTGCCCTAGCTTTAGGCTAGGGGAGCCCTAGCCTAAGCCTAGGGGTGCCCTAATCTAAGCCTAGGGGTGCCCTAGCCTAAGCCTAGGGGAGTCCTAGCCTTAGCCTAAGACTTGGGGTGCCCTAGCCTAAGCTTAGGGGTGCCCTAGCCTAAGCCTAGGGGTCCCCTAGCCTAAGCTTAGGAGTGCCCTAACCTAAGCCTAAGGGTGCCCTAACCTAAGCCTAGGGGTGCCCTAGCCTAAGCCTAGGGGTGCCCTAGCCTAAGCCTAGGGGTGCCCTAGGCTTAGGCTAGGGGAGCCCTAGCCTTAGCCTCAGCCTAGGCGTGCCCTAGCCTAAGCCTAGGTGTGCCCTAGCCTAAGCCAAGGGGTGCTCTAGCCTTAGGCTAGGGGAGCCCTAGCCTTAGCCTAAGCCTAGGGGTACCCTAGCCTAAGCCTAGGGGTGCCCTAGCCTGAGCCTGGGGGTGCCCTAGGCTGAGTCTATGGGTGCCCTAGGCTGAGGCTAGGGGAGCCCTACCCTTAGTCTAGCCTAGGATTTCCCTAGCCTAAGCCTAGGAGTGCCATAGCCTGAGTCTAGGGGTGCCCTAGCCTGAGTCTAGGGGAGCCGTAGCCTGAGCCTAAGCCTACAGGTGCCCTAGCCTAAGCCTAGGGGTCCCCAAGCCCAAGCCTAGGGGTGCCCTAGCCTAAGACTTGGGGTGCCCTAGCCTGAGAAAAGGGGTGCCCTAGCCTTAGACTAGGGGAGCCCTAGCCTTAGCCTAAGCCTACGGGTGCCGTATCCTAAGCCTAGGGGAGCCCTAGCCTTAGCCTGACCCTGGGGTGCCCTAGACTAAGCCTAGGGGTGCCCTAGCCTAAGCATAGGGATGCCTTAGCCTTAGGCTAGGGGAGCCCTAGCCTTAGCCTAAGCCTAGGGGAGCCCTAGCCTAAGTCTAGGGGTGCCCTAGCCTAAGACTAGGGGTGCCCAAGCCTAAGCCTAGGGGTGCCCTAGCCTAAGCCTAGGGGTGCCCTAGCCTGAGGCTAGGGGAGCCCTAGCCATAGGCTAGGGGAGCCCTAACCTTAGCCTAAGCCTAGGGGTGTCCTAGCCTAAGCCTAGGGGTGCCCTAGCCTAAGCCTAGGGGTGCCCTACCCATAGGCTAGGGGAGCGCTAGCCTTAGCCTAAGCCCAGGGTTGCCCTAGCCTAAGCCTAGGGGTGACCTAGCCTAAGCCTAGGGGTACCCTAGGCTGGGCCTAGGGGTGCCGTAGCCTTAGGCTAGGGGAGCCCTAGCCTAAGGCTAGGGGAGCCATAGCCTGAGCCAAGGGGTGCCCTAGCCTGAGCCTAGGAGTGCCCTAGCCTGAGCCTAGGGGTGCCCTAGCCTTAGCCTACGGGTGCCCTAGCCTTAGGCTAGGTGAGCCCTAGCCTTTCCCTAAGCCTAGGGGTGCCCTAGCCTAAGCCTAGTGGTGCCCTAGCCTAAGCCTAGGGGTGCCCTAGCCTAATCCTAGTGGTGCCCTTCCCTAAGCCTAGGGGTGCCCTAGACTAAGCCTAGGGGTGCCCTAGCCTAAGCCTAGGGGTGCCCTAGCCATATGCTAGGGGAGCCCTAGCCTTTACCTAAGCCTAGGTGTGCCCTAGCCTCAGACTAGGGGTGCCCTAGCCTAAGCCTAGTGGTGCCCTAGCCTTCGGCTAGGGGGCCCTAGCCTTAGCCTAAGCCTAGGGGTGTCCTGGCCTAAGACTAGGAGTGCACTCGCCTAAGCCTAAGGGTGCTCTAGCCTTAGGCTAGGGGAGGCCTAGCCGTAGCCTAAGTCTAGGGGAACGCTAGCCTAAGCCTAGGGGTGCCCTAACCTAATCCTACGGGTGGTCTAGCCTGAGGCTAGGGGAGCCCTAGCCTTAGCCTGACCCTGGGGTGCCCTAGACTAAGCCTAGGGGTGCCCTAGTCTAAGCGTAGGGATGACTTAGCCTTAGGCTAGGGGAGCCCTAGCCTTAGCCTAAGCCTAGGGGAACCCTAGCCTAAGACTAGGGGTGCCCTAGCCTAAGCCTAGGTGTGCCCTAGACTTGCTAGCGGAACCCTAGCCTTAGCCTAAGCCTAGGGGTGCCATAGCCTAAGCCTAGGGGTGCCCTAGCCTAAGCCTAGGTGTGCCCTAGACTTAGGCTAGGGGAGCCCTACTCTTAGCCTAAGCCTAAGGTTGCCCTAGCCTAAGCCTTGGGGTGCCCTAGCCTAAGCCTAGAGTTGCCCTAACCTAAGCGTAGGGGTGCCCTAGCCTTAGCCTAGGGGTGCCCTAGCCTAAGCCTAGGAGTGCCCTAGCTTTAGGCTAGGGGAGCCCTAGCCTAAGCCTAGGGGTGCCCTAATCTAAGCCTTGGGGTGCCCTAGCCTAAGCCTAGCGGTGCCCTAGCCTAAGGCTAGGGGTGCCTTAGCCTTATGCTAGGGGAGTCCTAGCCTTAGCCTAATACTTGGGGTGCCTTAGCCTAAGCCTAGGGGTTCCCTAGCCTAAGCTTAGGGGTCTCCTAGCCTAAGCTTAGGAGTGCCCTAACCTAAGCTTAGGGGTGCCCTAACCTAAGCCTAGGGGTGCCCTAGCCTAAGCCTAGGGGTGCCCTAGCCTTAGGCTAGGGGAGCCCTACCCTTAGCCTCAGCCTAGGCGTGCCCTAGCCTAAGCCTAGGTGTTCCCTAGCCTAAGCGAAGGGGTGCTCTAGCCTTAGGCTAGGGGATCCCTAGCCTTAGCCTAAGCCTAGGGGTACCCTAGCCTAAGCCTAGGGGTGCCCTAGCCTGAGCCTAGCGGTGCCCTAAGCTGAGTCTATGGGTGCCCTAGCCTGAGGCTAGGGGAGCCCTACCCTTAGTCTAGCCTAGGATTTCCCTAGCCTAAGCCTAGGGGTGCAAAAGCCTGAGTCTAGGGGTGCCCTAGCCTGAGCCTAGGGGAGCCGTAGCCTGAGCCTAAGCCTAGAGGTGCCCTAGGCTAAGCCTAGGGGTGCCCAAGCCCAAGCCTAGGGGTGCCCTAGCCTAAGACTTGGGGTGCCCAAGCCTGAGAAAAGGGGTGCCCTAGCCGTAGACAATGGGAGCCCTAGCCTTAGCCTAAGCCTAGGGGTGCCGTATCCTAAGCCTAGGGGTGCCGTAGCCTAAGCCTAGGGGTGCCCTAGCCATAGGATAGGGGAGCCCTATCCTTAGCCTAAGCCTAGGGGTGTCCTAGCCTAAGCCTAGGGGTGCCCTAGCCTAAGCCTAGGGGTGCCCTACCCTTAGGCTAGGGTAGCGCTAGCCTTAGCCTAAGCCCAGGGTTGCCCTAGCCTAAGCCAAGGGGTGCTCTAGCCTAAGCCTATGGGTACCCTAGGCTGAGCCTAGGGGTGCCGTAGCCTTAGGCTAGGGGAGCCCTAGCCTAAGGCTAGGGGAGCCATAGCCTGAGCCAATGGGTGCCCTAGCCTGAGACTAGGGGTGCCCTAGCCTGAGCCTAGGGGTGCCCTAGCCTTAGCCTACGGGTGCCCTAGCCTTAGGCTAGGTGAACCCTAGCCTTACCCTAAGCCTAGGGATGCCCTAGCCTAAGCCTAGGGGTGCCCTAGCCTGAGCCTAGGGGTGCCCTAGCCTAAGCCTAGTGGTGCCCTTCCCTAAGCCTAGGGGTGCCCTAGACTAAGCCTAGGGGTGCCCTAGCCTAAGCCTAGGGGTGCCCTAGCCATATGCTAGGGGAGCCCTAGCCTTTACCTAAGCCTAGGTGTGCCCTAGCCTCAGACTAGGGGTGCCCTAGCCTAAGCCTAGTGGTGCCCTAGCCTTCGGCTAGGGGGCCCTAGCCTTAGCCTAAGCCTAGGGGTGTCCTGGCCTAAGACTAGGAGTGCACTAGCTTAAGCCTAAGGGTGCTCTAGCCTTAGGCTAGGGGAGGCCTAGCCGTAGCCTAAGCCTAGGGAACGCTAGCCTAAGCCTAGGAGTGCCCTAACCTAAGCCTAGGGGTGGCCTAGCCTGAGGCTAGGGGAGCCCTAGCCTTAGCCTGACCCTGGGGTGCCCTAGACTAAGCCTAGGGGTGCCCTAGCCTAAGCGTAGGGATGCCTTAGCCTTAGGCTAGGGGAGCCCTAGCCTTAGCCTAAGCCTAGGGTTGCCCTAGCCTAAGTCTAGGGGTGCCCTAGCCTAAGCCTAGAGTGCCCTAGCATAAGCCTAGGGGTGCCCTCGCCTAAGCCTTGGGGTGCCCTAGCCTAAGCCTTGGGGTGCCCTAGCCTAAGCCTAGCGGTTCCATAGCCTAAGCCTAGGGGTGCCCTAGCCTTAGGCTAGTGGAGCCCTAGCCTTAGCCTAAGCATAGGGGTGCACTAGCCTAAGCCTAGGGGTGCCGTAGTCTAAGCCTAGGGGTGCCTTACCCTAAACCTAGGGGTGCCTTAGCCTTAGGCTAGGCGAGCCCTAGCCTTAGCCTAAGCCTAGGGCTTCCCTAGCCTAAGTCTTGGGGTGCCCTAGCTTAAGCCTAGGGGTGCCCTAGCCTAAGCTTAAGGATGCCCTAGCCTAAGTCTAGGGGTGCCCTAGCCTAAGCCAAGGGGTGCCCTAGCCTTAGGCTAGGGGAGCCCTAGCCTTAGCCTAAGCCTAGGGGTGCCCTAGCCTAATTCTAGGGGTGCGCTAGCCTAAGCCTAGGGGTGCCCTAGCCTTAGGCTAGGGGAGCCCTAGCTTAGCCTAAGCCTAGGGGTGCCCCAGCCTAAGCCTAGGGGTGCCCAAACCTAAGCCCAGGGGTGTCTTGCCTATGCCTAGGGCTGCCCTAGCCTAAGCTTAGGGGTGACCTAGCCTTAGGCTAGGCGAACCCTAGCCTTCGCCTAAGCCTAGGGCTGCCCTAGCCTATGCCTAGGGGTGACCTAGCCTTAGGCTAGGGGAGCCCTAGCCTTAGCCTAAGCCTAGGGGTGCCCTAGCCTAAGCCTAGGGGTGCCCTAGCTTAAGCCTAGGGGTGCCCTAGCATAAGCCTAGGGGTGCCCTCGCCTAAGCCTAGGGGTGTCATAGCCTAAGCCTAGGGGTGCCCTAGCCTAAGCCTAGGTGTGCCCTAGACTTAGGCTACTGGAGCCCTAGTCTTAGCCTAAGCCTAAGGTTGCCCTAGCCTAAGACTTGGGGTACCCTAGCCTAAGCCTAGAGGTGCCCTAATCTAAGCGTAGGGGTGCCCTAGCCTTAGCCTAGGTGTGCCCTAGCCTAAGCCTAGGAGTGCCCTAGCTTTAGGCCAGGGGAGCCCTAGCCTAAGCCTAGGGGTGCCCTAATCTAAGCCTAGGGGTGCCCTAGCCTAAGCCTAGGGGAGTCCTAGCCTTAGCCTAAGACTTGGGGTGCCCTAGCCTAAGCCTAGGGGTGCCCTAGCCTAAGCCTAGGGGTCCCCTAGCCTAAGCTTAGGAGTGCCCTAACCTAAGCCTAAGGGTGCCCTAACCTAAGCCTAGGGGTGCCCTAGCCTAAGCCTAGGGGTGCCCTAGCCTAAGCCTAGGGGTGCCCTAGCCTTAGGCTAGAAGAGCCCTAGCCTTAGCCTCAGCCTAGGCGTGCCCTAGCCTAAGCCTAGGTGTGCCCTAGCCTAAGCCAAGGGGTGCTCTAGCCTTAGACTAGGGGAGCCCTAGCCTTAGCCTAAGCCTAGGGGTACCCTAGCCTAAGCCTAGGGGTGCCCTAGCCTGAGCCTGGGGGTGCCCTAGGCTGAGTCTATGGGTGCCCTAGGCTGAGGCTAGGGGAGCCCTACCCTTAGTCTAGCCTAGGATTTCCCTAGCCTAAGCCTAGGAGTGCCATAGCCTGAGTCTAGGGGTGCCCTAGCCTGAGCCTAGGGGAGCCGTAGCCTGAGCCTAAGCCTACAGGTGCCCTAGCCTAAGCCTAGGGGTCCCCAAGCCCAAGCCTAGGGGTGCCCTAGCCTAAGACTTGGGGTGCCCTAGCCTGAGAAAAGGGGTGCCCTAGCCTTAGACAAGGGGAGCCCTAGCCTTAGCCTAAGCCTAGGGGTGCCGTATCCTAAGCCTAGGGGTGCAATAGCCTAAGCCTAGGGGTGCCCTAGCCATAGGCTAGGGGAGCCCTAACCTTAGCCTAAGCCTAGGGGTGTCCTAGCCTAAGCCTAGAGGTGCCCTAGCCTAAGCCTAGGGGTGCCCTACCCTTAGGCTAGGGGAACGCTAGCCTTAGCCTAAGCCCAGGGTTGTCCTAGCCTAAGCCTAGGGGTGCCCAAACCTAAGCCTAGGGGTGCCCTAGCCTATGCCTAGGGCTGCCCTAGCCTAAGCTTAGGGGTGACCTAGCCTTAGGCTAGGCGAACCCTAGCCTTCGCCTAAGCCTAGGGCTGCGCTAGCCTATGCCTAGGGGTGCCCTAGCCTTAGGCTAGGGGAGCCCTAGCCTTAGCCTAAGCCTAGGGGTGCCCTAGCCTAAACCAAGGGGTGCCCTAGCCTAAGCCTAGGTGTGCCCTAGACTTAGGCTAGGGGAGCCCTAGTCTTAGCCTAAGCCTAAGGTTGCCCTAGCCTAAGCCTTGGGGTGCCCTAGCCTAAGCCTAGAGTTGCCCTAACCTAAGCGTAGGGGTGCCCTAGCCTTAGCCTAGGGGTGACCTAGCCTAAGCCTAGGAGTGCCCTAGCTTTCGGCTAGGGGAGCCCTAGCCTAAGCCTAGGGGTGCCCTAATCTAAGCCTAGGGGTGCACTAGCCTAAGCCTAGCGGTGCCCTAGCCTAAGGCTAGGGGTTCCTTAGCCTTATGCTAGGGGAGTCCTAGCCTTAGCCTAAGACTTGGGGTGCCCTATCCTAAGCCTAGGGGTGCCCTAGCCTAAGCTTAGGGGTCCCCTAGCCTTAGCTTAGGAGTGCCCTAACCTAAGCCTAGGGGTGCCCTAACCTAAGCCTAGGGGTGCCCTAGCCTAAGCCTAGGGGTGCCCTAGCCTAAGCCTAGGGGTGGCCTAGCCTGAGGCTAGGGGAGCCCTAGCCATAGGCTAGGGGAGCCCTAACCTTAGCCTAAGCCTAGGGGTGTCCTAGCCTAAGCCTAGGGGTGCCCTAGCCTAAGCCTAGGGGTGCCCTACCCATAGGCTAGGGGAGCGCTAGCCTTAGCCTAAGCCCAGGGTTGCCCTAGCCTAAGACTAGGGGTGACCTAGCCTAAGCCTAGGGGCACCCTAGGCTGGGCCTAGGGGTGCCGTAGCCTTAGGCTAGGGGAGCCCTAGCCTAAGGCTAGGGGAGCCATAGCCTGAGCCAAGGGGTGCCCTAGCCTGAGCCTAGGAGTGCCCAGGACTGAGCCTAGGGATGCCCTAGCGTTAGCCTACGGGTGCCCTAGCCTTAGGCTAGGTGAGCCCTAGCCTTTCCCTAAGCCTAGGGGTGCAATAGCCTAAGCCTAGGGGTGCCCTAGACTAAGCCTAGGGGTGCCCTAGCCTAATTCTAGGGGTGCCCTAGCCATATGCTAGGGGAGCCCTAGCCTTTACCTAAGCCTAGGTGTGCCCTAGCCTCAGAGTCGGGGTGCCCTAGCCTAAGCCTAGTGGTGCCCTAGCCTTCGGCTAGGGGGCCCTAGCCTTAGCCTAAACCTAGGGGTGTCCTGGCCTAAGACTAGGAGTGCACGCGCCTAAGCCTAAGGGTGCTCTAGCCTTAGGCTAGGGGAGGCCTAGCCGTAGCCTAAGCCTAGGGGAACGCTAGCCTAAGCCTAGGGGTGCCCTAACCTAAGCCTAGGGGTGGTCTAGCCTGAGGCTAGGGGAGCCCTAGCCTTAGCCTGACCCTGGGGTGCCCTAGACTAAGCCTAGGGGTGCCCTAGCCTAAGCGTAGGGATGCCTTAGCCTTAGGCTAGGGGAGCCCTAGCCTTAGCCTAAGCCTAGGGGAACCCTAGCCTAAGACTAGGGGTGCCCTAGCCTAAGCCTAGGTGTGCCTTAGACTTGCTAGCGGAACCCTAGCCTTAGCCTAAGCCTAGGGGTGCCATAGCCTAAGCCTAGGGGTGCCCTAGCCTAAGCCTAGGTGTGCCCTAGACTTAGGCTAGGGGAGCCCTAGTCTTAGCCTAAGCCTAAGGTTGCCCTAGCCTAAGCCTTGGGGTGCCCTAGCCTAAGCCTAGAGTTGCCCTAACCTAAGCGTAGGGGTGCCCTAGCCTTAGCCTAGGGGTGCCCTAGCCTAAGCCTAGGAGTGCCCTAGCGTTAGGCTAGGGGAGCCCTAGCCTAAGCCTAGGGGTGCCCTAATCTAAGCCTTGGGGTGCCCTAGCCTAAGCCTAGCGGTGCCCTAGCCTAAGGATAGGGGTGCCTTAGACTTATGCTAGGGGAGTCCTAGCCTTAGCCTAAGACTTGGGGTGCCTTAGCCTAAGCCTAGGGGTTCCCTAGCCTAAGCTTAGGAGTGCCCTAACCTAAGCCTAGGGGTGCCCTAACCTAAGCCTAGGGGTGCCCTAGCCTAAGCCTAGGGGTGCCCTAGCCTTAGGCTAGGGGAGCCCTACCCTTAGCCTCAGCCTAGGCGTGCCCTAGCCTAAGCCTAGGTGTTCCCTAGCCTAAGCCAAGGGGTGCTCAAGCCTTAGGCTAGGGGAGCCCTAGCCTTAGCCTAAGCCTAGGGGTACCCTAGCCTAAGCCTAGGGGTGCCCTAGCCTGAGACTAGCGGTGCCCTAGGCTGAGTCTATGGGTGCCCTAGCCTGAGGCTAGGGGAGCCCTACCCTTAGTCTAGCCTAGGATTTCCCTAGCCTAAGCCTAGGGGTGCCATAGCCTGAGTCTAGGGGTGCCCTAGCCTGAGCCTAGGGGAGCCGTAGCCTGAGCCTAAGCCTAGAGGTGCCCTAGGCTAAGCCTAGGGGTGCCCAAGCCCAAGCCTAGGGGTGCCCTAGCCTAAGACTTGGGGTGCCCAAGCCTGAGAAAAGGGGTGCCCTAGTCGTAGACTATGGGAGCCCTAGCCTTAGCCTAAGCCTAGGGGTGCCGTATCCTAAGCCTAGGGGTGCCGTAGCCTAAGCCTAGGGGTGCCCTAGCCATAGGATAGGGGAGCCCTATCCTTAGCCTAAGCCTAGGGGTGTCCTAGCCTAAGCCTAGGGGTGCCCTAGCCTAAGCCTAGGGGTGCCCTACCCTTAGGCTAGGGGAGCGCTAGCCTTAGCCTAAGCGCAGGGTTGCCCTAGCCTAAGCCAAGGGGTGTTCTAGCCTTAGCCTACGCGTGCCCTAGCCTTAGGCTAGGTGAACCCTAGCCTTACCCTAAGCCTAGGGGTGCCCTAGCCTGAGCCTGGGGGTGCCCTAGGCTGAGTCTATGGGTGCCCTAGGCTGAGGCTAGGGGAGCCCTACCCTTAGTCTAGCCTAGGATTTCCCTAGCCTAAGCCTAGGAGTGCCATAGCCTGAGTCTAGGGGTGCCCTAGCCTGAGCCTAGGGGAGCCGTAGCCTGAGCCTAAGCCTACAGGTGCCCTAGCCTAAGCCTAGGGGTCCCCAAGCCCAAGCCTAGGGGTGCCCTAGCCTAAGACTTGGGGTGCCCTAGCCTGAGAAAAGGGGTGCCCTAGCCTTAGACAAGGGGAGCCCTAGCCTTAGCCTAAGCCTAGGGGTGCCGTATCCTAAGCCTAGGGGTGCAATAGCCTAAGCCTAGGGGTGCCCTAGCCATAGGCTAGGGGAGCCCTAACCTTAGCCTAAGCCTAGGGGTGTCCTAGCCTAAGCCTAGAGGTGCCCTAGCCTAAGCCTAGGGGTGCCCTACCCTTAGGCTAGGGGAACGCTAGCCTTAGCCTAAGCCCAGGGTTGTCCTAGCCTAAGCCTAGGGGTGCCCAAACCTAAGCCTAGGGGTGCCCTAGCCTATGCCTAGGGCTGCCCTAGCCTAAGCTTAGGGGTGACCTAGCCTTAGGCTAGGCGAACCCTAGCCTTCGCCTAAGCCTAGGGCTGCGCTAGCCTATGCCTAGGGGTGCCCTAGCCTTAGGCTAGGGGAGCCCTAGCCTTAGCCTAAGCCTAGGGGTGCCCTAGCCTAAACCAAGGGGTGCCCTAGCCTAAGCCTAGGTGTGCCCTAGACTTAGGCTAGGGGAGCCCTAGTCTTAGCCTAAGCCTAAGGTTGCCCTAGCCTAAGCCTTGGGGTGCCCTAGCCTAAGCCTAGAGTTGCCCTAACCTAAGCGTAGGGGTGCCCTAGCCTTAGCCTAGGGGTGACCTAGCCTAAGCCTAGGAGTGCCCTAGCTTTCGGCTAGGGGAGCCCTAGCCTAAGCCTAGGGGTGCCCTAATCTAAGCCTAGGGGTGCACTAGCCTAAGCCTAGCGGTGCCCTAGCCTAAGGCTAGGGGTTCCTTAGCCTTATGCTAGGGGAGTCCTAGCCTTAGCCTAAGACTTGGGGTGCCCTATCCTAAGCCTAGGGGTGCCCTAGCCTAAGCTTAGGGGTCCCCTAGCCTTAGCTTAGGAGTGCCCTAACCTAAGCCTAGGGGTGCCCTAACCTAAGCCTAGGGGTGCCCTAGCCTAAGCCTAGGGGTGCCCTAGCCTAAGCCTAGGGGTGGCCTAGCCTGAGGCTAGGGGAGCCCTAGCCATAGGCTAGGGGAGCCCTAACCTTAGCCTAAGCCTAGGGGTGTCCTAGCCTAAGCCTAGGGGTGCCCTAGCCTAAGCCTAGGGGTGCCCTACCCATAGGCTAGGGGAGCGCTAGCCTTAGCCTAAGCCCAGGGTTGCCCTAGCCTAAGACTAGGGGTGACCTAGCCTAAGCCTAGGGGCACCCTAGGCTGGGCCTAGGGGTGCCGTAGCCTTAGGCTAGGGGAGCCCTAGCCTAAGGCTAGGGGAGCCATAGCCTGAGCCAAGGGGTGCCCTAGCCTGAGCCTAGGAGTGCCCAGGACTGAGCCTAGGGATGCCCTAGCGTTAGCCTACGGGTGCCCTAGCCTTAGGCTAGGTGAGCCCTAGCCTTTCCCTAAGCCTAGGGGTGCAATAGCCTAAGCCTAGGGGTGCCCTAGACTAAGCCTAGGGGTGCCCTAGCCTAATTCTAGGGGTGCCCTAGCCATATGCTAGGGGAGCCCTAGCCTTTACCTAAGCCTAGGTGTGCCCTAGCCTCAGAGTCGGGGTGCCCTAGCCTAAGCCTAGTGGTGCCCTAGCCTTCGGCTAGGGGGCCCTAGCCTTAGCCTAAACCTAGGGGTGTCCTGGCCTAAGACTAGGAGTGCACGCGCCTAAGCCTAAGGGTGCTCTAGCCTTAGGCTAGGGGAGGCCTAGCCGTAGCCTAAGCCTAGGGGAACGCTAGCCTAAGCCTAGGGGTGCCCTAACCTAAGCCTAGGGGTGGTCTAGCCTGAGGCTAGGGGAGCCCTAGCCTTAGCCTGACCCTGGGGTGCCCTAGACTAAGCCTAGGGGTGCCCTAGCCTAAGCGTAGGGATGCCTTAGCCTTAGGCTAGGGGAGCCCTAGCCTTAGCCTAAGCCTAGGGGAACCCTAGCCTAAGACTAGGGGTGCCCTAGCCTAAGCCTAGGTGTGCCTTAGACTTGCTAGCGGAACCCTAGCCTTAGCCTAAGCCTAGGGGTGCCATAGCCTAAGCCTAGGGGTGCCCTAGCCTAAGCCTAGGTGTGCCCTAGACTTAGGCTAGGGGAGCCCTAGTCATAGCCTAAGCCTAAGGTTGCCCTAGCCTAAGCCTTGGGGTGCCCTAGCCTAAGCCTAGAGTTGCCCTAACCTAAGCGTAGGGGTGCCCTAGCCTTAGCCTAGGGGTGCCCTAGCCTAAGCCTAGGAGTGCCCTAGCGTTAGGCTAGGGGAGCCCTAGCCTAAGCCTAGGGGTGCCCTAATCTAAGCCTTGGGGTGCCCTAGCCTAAGCTTAGCGGTGCCCTAGCCTAAGGCTAGGGGTGCCTTAGACTTATGCTAGGGGAGTCCTAGCCTTAGCCTAAGACTTGGGGTGCCTTAGCCTAAGCCTAGGGGTTCCCTAGCCTAAGCTTAGGAGTGCCCTAACCTAAGCCTAGGGGTGCCCTAACCTAAGCCTAGGGGTGCCCTAGCCTAAGCCTAGGGGTGCCCTAGCCTTAGGCTAGGGGAGCCCTACCCTTAGCCTCAGCCTAGGCGTGCCCTAGCCTAAGCCTAGGTGTTCCCTAGCCTAAGCCAAGGGGTGCTCAAGCCTTAGGCTAGGGGAGCCCTAGCCTTAGCCTAAGCCTAGGGGTACCCTAGCCTAAGCCTAGGGGTGCCCTAGCCTGAGACTAGCGGTGCCCTAGGCTGAGTCTATGGGTGCCCTAGCCTGAGGCTAGGGGAGCCCTACCCTTAGTCTAGCCTAGGATTTCCCTAGCCTAAGCCTAGGGGTGCCATAGCCTGAGTCTAGGGGTGCCCTAGCCTGAGCCTAGGGGAGCCGTAGCCTGAGCCTAAGCCTAGAGGTGCCCAAGGCTAAGCCTAGGGGTGCCCAAGCCCAAGCCTAGGGGTGCCCTAGCCTAAGACTTGGGGTGCCCAAGCCTGAGAAAAGGGGTGCCCTAGTCGTAGACTATGGGAGCCCTAGCCTTAGCCTAAGCCTAGGGGTGCCGTATCCTAAGCCTAGGGGTGCCGTAGCCTAAGCCTAGGGGTGCCCTAGCCATAGGATAGGGGAGCCCTATCCTTAGCCTAAGCCTAGGGGTGTCCTAGCCTAAGCCTAGGGGTGCCCTAGCCTAAGCCTAGGGGTGCCCTACCCTTAGGCTAGGGGAGCGCTAGCCTTAGCCTAAGCGCAGGGTTGCCCTAGCCTAAGCCAAGGGGTGTTCTAGCCTAAGCCTAGGGGTACCCTAGGCTGAGCCTAGGGGTGCCGTAGCCTTAGGCTAGGGGAGCCCTAGCCTAAGGCTAGGGGAGCCATATCCTGAGCCAATGGGTGCCCTAGCCTGAGCCTAGGGGTGCCCTAGCCTGAGCCTAGGGGTGCCCTAGCCTTAGCCTACGCGTGCCCTAGCCTTAGGCTAGGTGAACCCTAGCCTTACCCTAAGCCTAGGGGTGCCCTAGCCTAAGCCTAGGGGTGCCCTAGCCTGAGCCTAGGGGTGCCCTAGCCTAAGCCTAGTGGTGCCCTTCCCTAAGCCTAGGGGTGCCCTAGACTAAGCCTAGGGGTGCCCTAGCCTAAGCCTAGGGGTGCCCTAGCCATATGCTAAGGGAGCCCTAGCCTTTACCTAAGCCTAGGTGTGCCCTAGCCTCAGACTAGGGGTGCCCTAGCCTAAGCCTAGTGGTGCCCTAGCCTTCGGCTAGGGGTCCCTAGCCTTAGCCTAAGCCTAGGGGTGTCCTGGCCTAAGACTAGGAGTGCACTAGCTTAAGCCTAAGGGTGCTCTAGCCTTAGGCTAGGGGAGGCCTAGCCGTAGCCTAAGCCTAGGGAACGCTAGCCTAAGCCTAGGGGTGCCCTAACCTAAGCCTAGGGGTGGCCTAGCCTGAGGCTAGGGGAGCCCTAGCCTTAGCCTGACCCTGGGGTGCCCTAGACTAAGCCTAGGGGTGCCCTAGCCTAACCGTAGGGATGCCTTAGCCTTAGGGTAGGGGAGCCCTAGCCTTAGCCTAAGCCTAGGGGAGCCCTAGCCTAAGTCTAGGGGTGCCCTAGCCTAAGACTAGGGGTGCCCTTGCCTAAGTCTAGTGGTGCCCTAGCCTAAGTCTAAGGGTGCCCTAGCCTAAGTCTAGGGGTGCCCTTGCCTAAGACTAGGGGTGCCCTAGCCTTAGCCTAAGTCTTGGGGTGCCCCAGCCTAAGCCTAGGGGTGCCCAAACCTAAGCCTAGGGGTGCCCTATCCTATGTCTAGGGCTGCCCTAGCCTAAGCTTAGGGGTGCCCTAGCCTTAGGCTAGAGGAACCCTAGCCTTAGCCTAAGCCTAGGGGTGCCTTAGCCTAAGCCTAGGGGTGCCATAGCCTTAGGCTAGGGGAGCCCTAGCCTTAGCCTAAGCCTAGGGTTGCCCTAGCCTAAGCCTAGGGGTGCCCTAGCCTAAGCCTAGAGTGCCCTAGCATAAGCCTAGGGGTGCCCTCGCCTAAGCCTTGGGGTGCCCTAGCCTAAGCCTTGGGGTGCCCTAGCCTAAGCCTAGCGGTTCCATAGCCTAAGCCTAGGAGTGCCCTAGCCTTAGGCTAGTGGAGCCCTAGACTTAGCCTAAGCATAGGGGTGCACTAGCCTAAGCCTAGGGGTGCCCTAGCCAAACCTAGGGGTGCCTTACCCTAAACCTAGGGGTGCCTTAGCCTTAGGCTAGGCGAGCCCTAGCCTTAGCCTAAGCCTAGGGCTTCCCTAGCCTAAGTCTTGGGGTGCCCTAGCTTAAGCCTAGGGGTGCCCTAGCCTAAGCTTAAGGATGCCCTAGCCTAAGTCTAGGGGTGCCCTAGCCTAAGCCAAGGGGTGCCCTAGCCTTAGGCTAGGGGAGCCCTAGCCTTAGCCTAAGCCTAGGGGTGCCCTAGCCTAATTCTAGGGTTGCGCTAGCCTAAGCCTAGGGGTGCCCTAGCCTTAGGCTAGGGGAGCCCTAGCTTAGCCTAAGCCTAGGGGTGCCCCAGCCTAAGCCTAGGGGTGCCCAAACCTAAGCCTAGGGGTGGCCTAGCCTATGCCTAGGGCTGCCCTAGCCTAAGCTTAGGGGTGACCTAGCCTTAGGCTAGGCGAACCCTAGCCTTCGCCTAAGCCTAGGGCTGCCCTAGCCTATGCCTAGGGGTGACCTAGCCTTAGGCTAGGGGAGCCCTACCCTTAGCCTAAGCCTAGGGGTGCCCTAGCCTAAGCCTAGGGGTGCACTAGCTTAAGCCTAGGGGTGCCCTAGCATAAGCCTAGGGGTGCCCTCGCCTAAGCCTAGGGGTGCAATAGCCTTAGCCTAGGGGTGCCCTAGCCTAAGGCTAGTTGTGCCCTAGACTTAGGCTAGTGGAGCCCTAGTCTTAGCCTAAGCCTAAGGTTGCCCTAGCCTAAGACTTGGGGTGCCCTAGCCTAAGCCTAGAGGTGCCCTAACCTAAGCGTAGTGGTGCCCTAGCCTTAGCCTAGGGGTGCCCTAGCCTAAGCCTAGCGGTGCCCTAGGCTGAGTCTATGGGTGCCCTAGCCTGAGGCTAGGGGAGCCCTACCCTTAGTCTAGCCTAGGATTTCCCTAGCCTAAGCCTAGGGGTGCCATAGCCTGAGTCTAGGGGTGCCCTAGCCTGAGCCTAGGGGAGCCGTAGCCTGAGCCTAAGCCTAGAGGTGCCCTAGGCTAAGCCTAGGGGTGCCCAAGCCCAAGCCTAGGGGTGCCCTAGCCTAAGACTTGGGGTGCCCAAGCCTGAGAAAAGGGGTGCCCTAGTCGTAGACTATGGGAGCCCTAGCCTTAGCCTAAGCCTAGGGGTGCCGTATCCTAAGCCTAGGGGTGCCGTAGCCTAAGCCTAGGGGTGCCCTAGCCATAGGATAGGGGAGCCCTATCCTTAGCCTAAGCCTAGGGGTGTCCTAGCCTAAGCCTAGGGGTGCCCTAGCCTAAGCCTAGGGGTGCCCTACCCTTAGGCTAGGGGAGCGCTAGCCTTAGCCTAAGCCCAGGGTTGCCCTAGCCTAAGCCAAGGGGTGTTCTAGCCTAAGCCTAGGGGTACCCTAGGCTGAGCCTAGGGGTGCCGTAGCCTTAGGCTAGGGGAGCCCTAGCCTAAGGCTAGGGGAGCCATATCCTGAGCCAATGGGTGCCCTAGCCTGAGCCTAGGGGTGCCCTAGCCTGAGCCTAGGGGTGCCCTAGCCTTAGCCTACGCGTGCCCTAGCCTTAGGCTAGGTGAACCCTAGCCTTACCCTAAGCCTAGGGGTGCCCTAGCCTAAGCCTAGGGGTGCCCTAGCCTGAGCCTAGGGGTGCCCTAGCCTAAGCCTAGTGGTGCCCTTCCCTAAGCCTAGGGGTGCCCTAGACTAAGCCTAGGGGTGCCCTAGCCTAAGCCTAGGGGTGCCCTAGCCATATGCTAAGGGAGCCCTAGCCTTTACCTAAGCCTAGGTGTGCCCTAGCCTCAGACTAGGGGTGCCCTAGCCTAAGCCTAGTGGTGCCCTAGCCTTCGGCTAGGGGTCCCTAGCCTTAGCCTAAGCCTAGGGGTGTCCTGGCCTAAGACTAGGAGTGCACTAGCTTAAGCCTAAGGGTGCTCTAGCCTTAGGCTAGGGGAGGCCTAGCCGTAGCCTAAGCCTAGGGAACGCTAGCCTAAGCCTAGGGGTGCCCTAACCTAAGCCTAGGGGTGGCCTAGCCTGAGGCTAGGGGAGCCCTAGCCTTAGCCTGACCCTGGGGTGCCCTAGACTAAGCCTAGGGGTGCCCTAGCCTAACCGTAGGGATGCCTTAGCCTTAGGGTAGGGGAGCCCTAGCCTTAGCCTAAGCCTAGGGGAGCCCTAGCCTAAGTCTAGGGGTGCCCTAGCCTAAGACTAGGGGTGCCCTTGCCTAAGTCTAGTGGTGCCCTAGCCTAAGTCTAAGGGTGCCCTAGCCTAACTCTAGGGGTGCCCTTGCCTAAGACTAGGGGTGCCCTAGCCTTAGCCTAAGTCTTGGGGTGCCCCAGCCTAAGCCTAGGGGTGCCCAAACCTAAGCCTAGGGGTGCCCTATCCTATGTCTAGGGCTGCCCTAGCCTAAGCTTAGGGGTGCCCTAGCCTTAGGCTAGAGGAACCCTAGCCTTAGCCTAAGCCTAGGGGTGCCTTAGCCTAAGCCTAGGGGTGCCATAGCCTTAGGCTAGGGGAGCCCTAGCCTTAGCCTAAGCCTAGGGTTGCCCTAGCCTAAGCCTAGGGGTGCCCTAGCCTAAGCCTAGAGTGCCCTAGCATAAGCCTAGGGGTGCCCTCGCCTAAGCCTTGGGGTGCCCTAGCCTAAGCCTTGGGGTGCCCTAGCCTAAGCCTAGCGGTTCCATAGCCTAAGCCTAGGAGTGCCCTAGCCTTAGGCTAGTGGAGCCCTAGACTTAGCCTAAGCATAGGAGTGCACTAGCCTAAGCCTAGGGGTGCCCTAGCCAAACCTAGGGGTGCCTTACCCTAAACCTAGGGGTGCCTTAGCCTTAGGCTAGGCGAGCCCTAGCCTTAGCCTAAGCCTAGGGCTTCCCTAGCCTAAGTCTTGGGGTGCCCTAACTTAAGCCTAGGGGTGCCCTAGCCTAAGCTTAAGGATGCCCTAGCCTAAGTCTAGGGGTGCCCTAGCCTAAGCCAAGGGGTGCCCTAGCCTTAGGCTAGGGGAGCCCTAGCCTTAGCCTAAGCCTAGGGGTGCCCTAGCCTAATTCTAGGGTTGCGCTAGCCTAAGCCTAGGGGTGCCCTAGCCTTAGGCTAGGGGAGCCCTAGCTTAGCCTAAGCCTAGGGGTGCCCCAGCCTAAGCCTAGGGGTGCCCAAACCTAAGCCTAGGGGTGCCCTAGCCTATGCCTAGGGCTGCCCTAGCCTAAGCTTAGGGGTGACCTAGCCTTAGGCTAGGCGAACCCTAGCCTTCGCCTAAGCCTAGGGCTGCCCTAGTCTATGCCTAGGGGTGACCTAGCCTTAGGCTAGGGGAGCCCTACCCTTAGCCTAAGCCTAGGGGTGCCCTAGCCTAAGCCTAGGGGTGCCCTAGCTTAAGCCTAGGGGTGCCCTAGCATAAGCCTAGGGGTGCCCTCGCCTAAGCCTAGGGGTGCAATAGCCTTAGCCTAGGGGTGCCCTAGCCTAAGGCTAGTTGTGCCCTAGACTTAGGCTAGTGGAGCCCTAGTCTTAGCCTAAGCCTAAGGTTGCCCTAGCCTAAGACTTGGGGTGCCCTAGCCTAAGCCTAGAGGTGCCCTAACCTAAGCGTAGTGGTGCCCTAGCCTTAGCCTAGGGGTGCCCTAGCCTAAGCCTAGGAGTGCCCTAGCTTTAGGCTAGGGGAGCCCTAGCCTAAGCCTAGGGGTGCCCTAATCTAAGCCTAGGGGTGCCCTAGCCTAAGCTTAGGGGAGTCCTAGCCTTAGCCTAAGACTTGGGGTGCCCTAGCCTAAGCCTAGGGGTGCCCTAGCCTAAGCCTAGGGGTGCCCTAGCCTAAGCCTAGGGGTGCCCTAGCCTGAGCCTGTGGGTGCCCTAGGCTGAGTCTATGGGTGCCCTAGGCTGAGGCTAGGGGAGCCCTACCCTTAGTCTAGCCTAGGATTTCCCTAGCCTAAGCCTAGGGGTGCCATAGCCTGAGTCTAGGGGTGCCCTAGCCTGAGCCTAGGGGAGCCGTAGCCTGAGCCTAAGCCTAGAGGTGCCCAAGGCTAAGCCTAGGGGTGCCCAAGCCCAAGCCTAGGGGTGCCCTAGCCTAAGACTTGGGGTGCCCAAGCCTGAGAAAAGGGGTGCCCTAGTCGTAGACTATGGGAGCCCTAGCCTTAGCCTAAGCCTAGGGGTGCCGTATCCTAAGCCTAGGGGTGCCGTAGCCTAAGCCTAGGGGTGCCCTAGCCATAGGATAGGGGAGCCCTATCCTTAGCCTAAGCCTAGGGGTGTCCTAGCCTAAGCCTAGGGGTGCCCTAGCCTAAGCCTAGGGGTGCCCTACCCTTAGGCTAGGGGAGCGCTAGCCTTAGCCTAAGCGCAGGGTTGCCCTAGCCTAAGCCAAGGGGTGTTCTAGCCTAAGCCTAGGGGTACCCTAGGCTGAGCCTAGGGGTGCCGTAGCCTTAGGCTAGGGGAGCCCTAGCCTAAGGCTAGGGGAGCCATATCCTGAGCCAATGGGTGCCCTAGCCTGAGCCTAGGGGTGCCCTAGCCTGAGCCTAGGGGTGCCCTAGCCTTAGCCTACGCGTGCCCTAGCCTTAGGCTAGGTGAACCCTAGCCTTACCCTAAGCCTAGGGGTGCCCTAGCCTAAGCCTAGGGGTGCCCTAGCCTGAGCCTAGGGGTGCCCTAGCCTAAGCCTAGTGGTGCCCTTCCCTAAGCCTAGGGGTGCCCTAGACTAAGCCTAGGGGTGCCCTAGCCTAAGCCTAGGGGTGCCCTAGCCATATGCTAAGGGAGCCCTAGCCTTTACCTAAGCCTAGGTGTGCCCTAGCCTCAGACTAGGGGTGCCCTAGCCTAAGCCTAGTGGTGCCCTAGCCTTCGGCTAGGGGTCCCTAGCCTTAGCCTAAGCCTAGGGGTGTCCTGGCCTAAGACTAGGAGTGCACTAGCTTAAGCCTAAGGGTGCTCTAGCCTTAGGCTAGGGGAGGCCTAGCCGTAGCCTAAGCCTAGGGAACGCTAGCCTAAGCCTAGGGGTGCCCTAACCTAAGCCTAGGGGTGGCCTAGCCTGAGGCTAGGGGAGCCCTAGCCTTAGCCTGACCCTGGGGTGCCCTAGACTAAGCCTAGGGGTGCCCTAGCCTAACCGTAGGGATGCCTTAGCCTTAGGGTAGGGGAGCCCTAGCCTTAGCCTAAGCCTAGGGGAGCCCTAGCCTAAGTCTAGGGGTGCCCTAGCCTAAGACTAGGGGTGCCCTTGCCTAAGTCTTGTGGTGCCCTAGCCTAAGTCTAAGGGTGCCCTAGCCTAAGTCTAGGGGTGCCCTTGCCTAAGACTAGGGGTGCCCTAGCCTTAGCCTAAGTCTTGGGGTGCCCCAGCCTAAGCCTAGGGGTGCCCAAACCTAAGCCTAGGGGTGCCCTATCCTATGTCTAGGGCTGCCCTAGCCTAAGCTTAGGGGTGCCCTAGCCTTAGGCTAGAGGAACCCTAGCCTTAGCCTAAGCCTAGGGGTGCCTTAGCCTAAGCCTAGGGGTGCCATAGCCTTAGGCTAGGGGAGCCCTAGCCTTAGCCTAAGCCTAGGGTTGCCCTAGCCTAAGCCTAGGGGTGCCCTAGCCTAAGCCTAGAGTGCCCTAGCATAAGCCTAGGGGTGCCCTCGCCTAAGCCTTGGGGTGCCCTAGCCTAAGCCTTGGGGTGCCCTAGCCTAAGCCTAGCGGTTCCATAGCCTAAGCCTAGGAGTGCCCTAGCCTTAGGCTAGTGGAGCCCTAGACTTAGCCTAAGCATAGGGGTGCACTAGCCTAAGCCTAGGGGTGCCCTAGCCAAACCTAGGGGTGCCTTACCCTAAACCTAGGGGTGCCTTAGCCTTAGGCTAGGCGAGCCCTAGCCTTAGCCTAAGCCTAGGGCTTCCCTAGCCTAAGTCTTGGGGTGCCCTAGCTTAAGCCTAGGGGTGCCCTAGCCTAAGCTTAAGGATGCCCTAGCCTAAGTCTAGGGGTGCCCTAGCCTAAGCCAAGGGGTGCCCTAGCCTTAGGCTAGGGGAGCCCTAGCCTTAGCCTAAGCCTAGGGGTGCCCTAGCCTAATTCTAGGGTTGCGCTAGCCTAAGCCTAGGGGTGCCCTAGCCTTAGGCTAGGGGAGCCCTAGCTTAGCCTAAGCCTAGGGGTGCCCCAGCCTAAGCCTAGGGGTGCCCAAACCTAAGCCTAGGGGTGGCCTAGCCTATGCCTAGGGCTGCCCTAGCCTAAGCTTAGGGGTGACCTAGCCTTAGGCTAGGCGAACCCTAGCCTTCGCCTAAGCCTAGGGCTGCCCTAGCCTATGCCTAGGGGTGACCTAGCCTTAGGCTAGGGGAGCCCTACCCTTAGCCTAAGCCTAGGGGTGCCCTAGCCTAAGCCTAGGGGTGCACTAGCTTAAGCCTAGGGGTGCCCTAGCATAAGCCTAGGGGTGCCCTCGCCTAAGCCTAGGGGTGCAATAGCCTTAGCCTAGGGGTGCCCTAGCCTAAGGCTAGTTGTGCCCTAGACTTAGGCTAGTGGAGCCCTAGTCTTAGCCTAAGCCTAAGGTTGCCCTAGCCTAAGACTTGGGGTGCCCTAGCCTAAGCCTAGAGGTGCCCTAACCTAAGCGTAGTGGTGCCCTAGCCTTAGCCTAGGGGTGCCCTAGCCTAAGCCTAGCGGTGCCCTAGGCTGAGTCTATGGGTGCCCTAGCCTGAGGCTAGGGGAGCCCTACCCTTAGTCTAGCCTAGGATTTCCCTAGCCTAAGCCTAGGGGTGCCATAGCCTGAGTCTAGGGGTGCCCTAGCCTGAGCCTAGGGGAGCCGTAGCCTGAGCCTAAGCCTAGAGGTGCCCTAGGCTAAGCCTAGGGGTGCCCAAGCCCAAGCCTAGGGGTGCCCTAGCCTAAGACTTGGGGTGCCCAAGCCTGAGAAAAGGGGTGCCCTAGTCGTAGACTATGGGAGCCCTAGCCTTAGCCTAAGCCTAGGGGTGCCGTATCCTAAGCCTAGGGGTGCCGTAGCCTAAGCCTAGGGGTGCCCTAGCCATAGGATAGGGGAGCCCTATCCTTAGCCTAAGCCTAGGGGTGTCCTAGCCTAAGCCTAGGGGTGCCCTAGCCTAAGCCTAGGGGTGCCCTACCCTTAGGCTAGGGGAGCGCTAGCCTTAGCCTAAGCCCAGGGTTGCCCTAGCCTAAGCCAAGGGGTGTTCTAGCCTAAGCCTAGGGGTACCCTAGGCTGAGCCTAGGGGTGCCGTAGCCTTAGGCTAGGGGAGCCCTAGCCTAAGGCTAGGGGAGCCATATCCTGAGCCAATGGGTGCCCTAGCCTGAGCCTAGGGGTGCCCTAGCCTGAGCCTAGGGGTGCCCTAGCCTTAGCCTACGCGTGCCCTAGCCTTAGGCTAGGTGAACCCTAGCCTTACCCTAAGCCTAGGGGTGCCCTAGCCTAAGCCTAGGGGTGCCCTAGCCTGAGCCTAGGGGTGCCCTAGCCTAAGCCTAGTGGTGCCCTTCCCTAAGCCTAGGGGTGCCCTAGACTAAGCCTAGGGGTGCCCTAGCCTAAGCCTAGGGGTGCCCTAGCCATATGCTAAGGGAGCCCTAGCCTTTACCTAAGCCTAGGTGTGCCCTAGCCTCAGACTAGGGGTGCCCTAGCCTAAGCCTAGTGGTGCCCTAGCCTTCGGCTAGGGGTCCCTAGCCTTAGCCTAAGCCTAGGGGTGTCCTGGCCTAAGACTAGGAGTGCACTAGCTTAAGCCTAAGGGTGCTCTAGCCTTAGGCTAGGGGAGGCCTAGCCGTAGCCTAAGCCTAGGGAACGCTAGCCTAAGCCTAGGGGTGCCCTAACCTAAGCCTAGGGGTGGCCTAGCCTGAGGCTAGGGGAGCCCTAGCTTTAGCCTGACCCTGGGGTGCCCTAGACTAAGCCTAGGGGTGCCCTAGCCTAACCGTAGGGATGCCTTAGCCTTAGGGTAGGGGAGCCCTAGCCTTAGCCTAAGCCTAGGGGAGCCCTAGCCTAAGTCTAGGGGTGCCCTAGCCTAAGACTAGGGGTGCCCTTGCCTAAGTCTAGTGGTGCCCTAGCCTAAGTCTAAGGGTGCCCTAGCCTAAGTCTAGGGGTGCCCTTGCCTAAGACTAGGGGTGCCCTAGCCTTAGCCTAAGTCTTGGGGTGCCCCAGCCTAAGCCTAGGGGTGCCCAAACCTAAGCCTAGGGGTGCCCTATCCTATGTCTAGGGCTGCCCTAGCCTAAGCTTAGGGGTGCCCTAGCCTTAGGCTAGAGGAACCCTAGCCTTAGCCTAAGCCTAGGGGTGCCTTAGCCTAAGCCTAGGGGTGCCATAGCCTTAGGCTAGGGGAGCCCTAGCCTTAGCCTAAGCCTAGGGTTGCCCTAGCCTAAGCCTAGGGGTGCCCTAGCCTAAGCCTAGAGTGCCCTAGCATAAGCCTAGGGGTGCCCTCGCCTAAGCCTTGGGGTGCCCTAGCCTAAGCCTTGGGGTGCCCTAGCCTAAGCCTAGCGGTTCCATAGCCTAAGCCTAGGAGTGCCCTAGCCTTAGGCTAGTGGAGCCCTAGACTTAGCCTAAGCATAGGAGTGCACTAGCCTAAGCCTAGGGGTGCCCTAGCCAAACCTAGGGGTGCCTTACCCTAAACCTAGGGGTGCCTTAGCCTTAGGCTAGGCGAGCCCTAGCCTTAGCCTAAGCCTAGGGCTTCCCTAGCCTAAGTCTTGGGGTGCCCTAACTTAAGCCTAGGGGTGCCCTAGCCTAAGCTTAAGGATGCCCTAGCCTAAGTCTAGGGGTGCCCTAGCCTAAGCCAAGGGGTGCCCTAGCCTTAGGCTAGGGGAGCCCTAGCCTTAGCCTAAGCCTAGGGGTGCCCTAGCCTAATTCTAGGGTTGCGCTAGCCTAAGCCTAGGGGTGCCCTAGCCTTAGGCTAGGGGAGCCCTAGCTTAGCCTAAGCCTAGGGGTGCCCCAGCCTAAGCCTAGGGGTGCCCAAACCTAAGCCTAGGGGTGCCCTAGCCTATGCCTAGGGCTGCCCTAGCCTAAGCTTAGGGGTGACCTAGCCTTAGGCTAGGCGAACCCTAGCCTTCGCCTAAGCCTAGGGCTGCCCTAGTCTATGCCTAGGGGTGACCTAGCCTTAGGCTAGGGGAGCCCTACCCTTAGCCTAAGCCTAGGGGTGCCCTAGCCTAAGCCTAGGGGTGCCCTAGCTTAAGCCTAGGGGTGCCCTAGCATAAGCCTAGGGGTGCCCTCGCCTAAGCCTAGGGGTGCAATAGCCTTAGCCTAGGGGTGCCCTAGCCTAAGGCTAGTTGTGCCCTAGACTTAGGCTAGTGGAGCCCTAGTCTTAGCCTAAGCCTAAGGTTGCCCTAGCCTAAGACTTGGGGTGCCCTAGCCTAAGCCTAGAGGTGCCCTAACCTAAGCGTAGTGGTGCCCTAGCCTTAGCCTAGGGGTGCCCTAGCCTAAGCCTAGGAGTGCCCTAGCTTTAGGCTAGGGGAGCCCTAGCCTAAGCCTAGGGGTGCCCTAATCTAAGCCTAGGGGTGCCCTAGCCTAAGCTTAGGGGAGTCCTAGCCTTAGCCTAAGACTTGGGGTGCCCTAGCCTAAGCCTAGGGGTGCCCTAGCCTAAGCCTAGGGGTGCCCTAGCCTAAGCCTAGGGGTGCCCTAGCCTGAGCCTGTGGGTGCCCTAGGCTGAGTCTATGGGTGCCCTAGGCTGAGGCTAGGGGAGCCCTACCCTTAGTTTAGCCTAGGATTTCCCTAGCCTAAGCCTAGGAGTGCCATAGCCTGAGTCTAGGGGTGCCCTAGCCTGAGCCTAGGGGAGCCGTAGCCTGAGCCTAAGCCTACAGGTGCCCTAGCCTAACTCTAGGGGTCCCCAAGCCCAAGCCTAGGGGTGCCCTAGCCTTAGACTAGGGGAGCCCTAGCCTTAGCCTAAGCCTAGGGGTGCCGTATCCTAAGCCTAGGGGTGCCATAGCCTAAGCCTAGGGGTGCCCTAGCCATAGGCTAGGGGAGCCCTAACCTTAGCTTAAGCCTAGGGGTGTCCTAGCCTAAGCCTAGGGGTGCCCTAGCCTAAGCCTAGGGGTGCCCTACCCTTAGGCTAGAGGAACGCTAGCCTTAGCCTAAGCCCAGGGTTGTCCTAGCCTAAGCCTAGGGGTGCCCATACCTAAGCCTAGGGGTGCCCTAGCCTATGCCTAGGGCTGCCCTAGCCTAAGCTTAGGGGTGACCTAGCCTTAGGCTAGGCGAACCCTAGCCTTCGCCTAAGCCTAGGGCTGCCCTAGCCTATGCCTAGGGGTGCCCTAGCCTTAGGCTAGGGGAGCCCTAGCCTTAGCCTAAGCCTAGGGGTGCCCTAGCCTAAGCCTAGGGGTGCCCTAGCCTAAGCCTAGGTGTGCCCTAGACTTAGGCTAGGGGAGCCCTAACCTTAGCCTAAGCCTAGGGGTGCCATAGCCTAAACCTAGGGGTGCCCTAGCCTAAGCCTAGGTGTGCCCTAGACTTAGGCTAGGGGAGCCCTAGTCTTAGCCTAAGCCTAAGGTTGCCCTAGCCTAAGCCTTGGGGTGCCCTAGCCTAAGCCTAGAGGTGCCCTAACCTAAGCGTAGGGGTGCCCTAGCCTTAGCCTAGGGGTGACCTAGCCTAAGCCTAGGAGTGCCCTAGCTTTAGGCTAGGGGAGCCCTAGCCTAAGCCTAGGGGTGCCCTAATCTAAGCCTAGGGGTACACTAGCCTAAGCCTAGCGGTGCCCTAGCCTAAGGCTAGGGGTTCCTTAGCCTTATGCTAGGGGAGTCCTAATCTTAGCCCAAGACTTGGGGTGCCCTAGCCTAAGCCTAGGGGTGCCCTAGCCTAAGCTTAGGGGTCCCTTGGCTAAGTTTAGGAGTGCCCTAACCTAAGCCTAGGGGTGCCCTAACCTAAGCCTAGGGGTGCCCTAGCCTAAGCCTAGGGGTGGCCTAGCCTGAGGCTAGGGGAGCCCTAGCCATAGGCTAGGGGAGCCCTAACCTTAGCCTAAGCCTAGGGGTGTCCTAGCCTAAGCCTAGGGGTGCCCTAGCCTAAGCCTAGGGGTGCCCTACCCATAGGCTAGGGGAGCGCTAGCCTTAGCCTAAGCCCAGGGTTGCCCTAGCCTAAGCCTAGGGGTGACCTAGCCTAAGGCTTGGGGAGCCATAGCCTGAGCCAAGGGGTGCCCTAGCCTGAGCCTAGGAGTGCCCTAGCCTGAGCCTAGGGGTGCCCTAGCCTTAGCCTACGGGTGCCCTAGCCTTAGGCTAGGTGAGCCCTAGCCTTTCCCTAAGCCTAGGGGTGCCCTAGCCTAAGCCTAGGGGTGCCTAGCCTAAGCCTAGGGGTGCCCTAGCCTAAGCCTAGTGGTGCCCTTCCCTAAGCCTAGGGGTGCCCTAGATTAAGCCTAGGGGTGCCCTAGCCTAAACCTAGGGGTGCCCTAGCCATATGCTAGGGGAGCCCTAGGCTTTACCTAAGCCTAGGTGTGCCCTAGCCTCAGACTAGGGGTGCCCTAGCCTAAGCCTAGTGGTGCCCTAGCCTTTGGCTAGGGGCCCCTAGCCTTAGCCTAAGCCTAGGAGTGTCCTGGCCTAAGACTAGGAGTGCACTCGCCAAAGCCTAAGGGTGCTCTAGCCTTAGGCTAGGGGAGGCCTAGCCGTAGCCTAAGCCTAGGGGAACGCTAGCCTAAGCCTAGGGGTGCCCTAACCTAAGCCTAGGGGTGGTCTAGCCTGAGGCTAGGGGAGCCCTAGCCTTAGCCTGACCCTGGGGTGCCCTAGACTAAGCCTAGGGGTGCCCTAGCCTAAGCGTAGGGATGCCTTAGCCTTAGGCTAGGGGAGCCCTAGCCTTAGCCTAAGCCTAGGGGAACCCTAGCCTAAGACTAGGGGTGCCCTCGCCTAAGCCTTGGTGTGCCCTAGACTTGCTAGGGGAACCCTAGCCTTAGCGTAAGCCTAGGGGTGCCATAGCCTAAGCCTAGGGGTGCCCTAGCCTAAGCCTAGGTGTGCCCTAGACTTAGGCTAGGGGAGCCCTAGTCTTAGCCTAAGCCTAAGGTTGCCCTAGCCTAAGCCTTGGGGTGCCCTAGCCTAAGC
Source organism: Tenrec ecaudatus (assembly GCF_050624435.1). Lineage (NCBI taxonomy): Eukaryota > Metazoa > Chordata > Mammalia > Afrosoricida > Tenrecidae > Tenrec > Tenrec ecaudatus. The sequence continues at coordinate 57,501 of NW_027459303.1, read as the reverse complement.
CTAGAGTTGCCCTAACCTAAGCGTAGGGGTGCCCTAGCCTTAGCCTAGGGGTGCCCTAGCTTTAGGCTAGGGGAGCCCTAGCCTAAGTCTAGGGGTGCCCTAATCTAAGCCTAGGGGTGCCCTAGCCTAAGCCTAGCGGTGCCCTAGCCTAAGGCTAGGGGTGCCTTAGCCTTATGCTACGGGAGTCCTAGCCTTAGCCTTAGACTTGGGGTGCCCTAGCCTAAGCCTAGGGGTTCCCTAGCCTAAGCTTAGGGGTCTCCTAGCCTAAGCTTAGGAGTGCCCTAACCTAAGCCTAGGGGTGCCCTAACCTAAGCTTAGGGGTGCCCTAGCCTAAGCCTAGGGGTGCCCTAGTCTTAGGCTAAGGGATCCCTACCCTTAGCCTCAGCCTAGGCGTGCCCTAGCCTAAGCCTAGGTGTTCCCTAGCCTAAGCCAAGGGGTGCTCTAGCCTTAGGCTAGGGGAGCCCTAGCCTTAGCCTAAGCCTAGGGGTACCCTAGCCTAAGCCTAGGGGTGCCCTAGCCTGAGCCTAGCGGTGCTCTAGGCTGAGTCTATGGGTGCCCTAGCCTGAGGCTAGGGGAGCCCTACCCTTAGTCTAGCCTAGGATTTCCCTAGCCTAAGCCTAGAGGTGCCATAGCCTGAGTCTAGGGGTGCCCTAGCCTGAGCCTAGGGGAGCCGTAGCCTGAGCCTAAGCCTAGAGGTGCCCTAGGATAAGCCTAGGGGTGCCCAAGCCCAAGCCTAGGGGTGCCCTAGCCTAAGACCTGGTGTGCCCAAGCCTGAGAAAAGGGGTGCCCTAGCCTTAGACTATGGGAGCCCTAGCCTTAGCCTAAGCCTAGGGGTTCCGTATCCTAAGCCTAGGGGTGCCGTAGCCTAAGCCTAGGGGTGCCCTAGCCATAGGATAGGGGAGCCCTATCCTTAGCCTAAGCCTAGGGGTGTCCTAGCCTAAGCCTAGGGGTGCCCTAGACTAAGCCTAGGGGTGCCCTACCCTTAGGCTAGGGGAGCGCTAGCTTAGCCTAAGCCCAGGGTTTCCCTAGCCTAAGCCTAGGGGTGCCCTAGCCTAAGCCTAGGGGTACCCTAGGCTGAGCCTAAGGGTGCCGTAGCCTTAGGCTAGGGGAGCCCTAGCCTAAGGCTAGGGGAGCCATAGCCTGAGCCTAGGGGTGCCCTAGCCTTAGCCTACGGGTGCCCTAGCCTTAGGCTAGGTGAACCCTAGCCTTACCCTAAGCCTAGGGGTGCCCTAGCCTAAGCCTAGGGGTGCCCTAGCCTGAGCCTAGGGGTGCCCTAGCCTAAGCCTAGTGGTGCCCTTCCCTAAGCCTAGGGGTGCCCTAGACTAAGTCTAGGGGTGCCCTAGACTAAGCCTAGGGGTACCCTAGCCATATGCTAGGGGAGCCCTAGCCTTTACCTAAGCCTAGGTGTGCCCTAGCCTCAGACTAGGGGTGCCCTAGCCTAAGCCTAGTGTTGCCCTAGCCTTCGGCTAGGGGGCCCTAGCCTTAGCCTAAGCCTAGGGGTGTCCTGGCCTAAGACTAGGAGTGCACTAGCCTAAGCCTAAGGGTGCTCTAGCCTTAGGCTAGGGGAGGCCTAGCCGTAGCCTAAGCCTAGGGAACGCTAGCCTAAGCCTAGGGGTGCCCTAACCTAAGCCTAGGGGTGGCCTAGCCTGAGGCTAGGGGAGCCCTAGCCTTAGCCTGACCCTGGGGTGCCATAGACTAAGCCTAGGGGAGCCCTAGCCTAAGCCTAGGGGTGCCCTAGCCTAAGACTAGGGATGCCCAAGCCTAAGCCTAGGGGTGCCCTAGCCTTAGCCTAAGCCTAAGGGTGCCCTAGCATAAGCCTAGGGGGGCCCAAGCCTAAGCCTAGGGGTGCCCTAGCCTGAGCCTAGGGGTGCCCTAGCCTGAGCCTACGGGTGCCCTTGCCTGAGGCTAGGGGAGCCGTAGCCTTAGTCTAGCTTATCATTGCCCTAGCCTAAGCCTAGGGGTGCCATAGCCTGAGTCTAGGGGTGCACGAGCCTGAGGCTAGGGGAGCCATAGCCTTAGCCTAAGCCTAGGGGTGCCCTATCTTAAGCCTAGGGGTGCCCTAGCCTATGCCTAGGGGTGCCCTAGCCTAAGCTAGGGGTGCCCTAGCCTAAGCCTAGGGATGACATAGCCTGATACTAGGGGAGTCCTAGCCTAAGCCTAGGGGTGCCCTAGCCAAAGCCTAGGGGTCCCCTAGCCTAAGCCTAGGGGTGCCTTATCCTAAGCCTAGGGGTACCCTAACCTAAGCCTAGGGGTGCCCTAGCCTTAGCTTAGGGGGCCCTAGCCTTAGCCTAAGCCTAGGGGTGCCCTAGCCTAAGCCTAGGGGTGCCCTAGCCTAAGCCTAGGTATACCCTGGCCTAAGCCTAGGGGTGCCCAAGCCTAAGCTTAGGGGTGCTCTAGCCTTAGGCTAGGGGAGCCCTAGCCTTAACCTAACCCTAGGGGGGCCCTAGCCTAAGCCTAGGGGAGACCTAGCCTGAGCCTAAGGGAGCCCTAGCCTTAGCCTAAGCCTAGGGGTGCCCTAGACTAAGCGTAGGGGTGCCCTAGCCTGAGCCTAAGGGAGCCCTAGCCTTATCCTAAGCCTAGGGGTGCCCTAAACTTAGGCTAGGTTAGGGGTGCCCTAGACTAAGCATAGGGGTGCCCTAGCCTAAGCCTAGGGGTGCGCTAGCCTAAGCTTAGGGGTGCCCTAGCCTAAGCCTTGGAGTGCCCTAGCCTTAGGCTAGGGGAGCCCTAGCCTTAGCCTAAGCCTTGGGGTGCCCTAGTTAAGTCTAGGGGTTCGGTAGCCTGAGCCTAGGTGTGCCTTAGCCTTAGGCTAGGGGAGCCCTAGCATTAGCCTAAGCCTCGGGGTTCCCTAGCCTAAGCCTAGGGGTGCCCTAGCCTAAGGCTAGGGGTGCCCTAGTCTAAGACTAGGGGTGCCCTAGCCTAAGCCTAAGGGTGTACTAGCCTAAGCCTAGGGGTGCCCTAGCCTGAGGTTAAGCCTCGGGGTGCCCTAGCCTGAGCCCAGGGGTGCCCTAGCCTGAGCCTAGGGGTCCCCTAGCCTAAGCTTAGGAGTTCCCTAACCTAAGCCTAGGGGTGCCCTAACCTAAGCCTAGGGGTGCCCTAGCCTAAGCCTAGGGGTGCACTAGCCTAAGCCTAGGGGTGCCCTAGCCTTAGGCTAGGGGAGCCCTAGCCTTAGCCTCAGCCTAGGCGTGCCCTAGCCTAAGCCTAGGTGTGCCCTAGCCTAAGCCAAGGGGTGCTCTAGCCTTAGGCTAGGGGAGCCCTAGCCTTAGCCTAAGCCTAGGGGTACCATAGCCTAAGCCTAGGGGTGCCCTAGCCTGAGCCTGGGGGTGCCCTAGGCTGAGTCTATGGGTGCCCTAGGCTGAGGCTTGGGGAGCCCTACCCTTAGTTTAGCCTAGGATTTCCCTAGCCTAAGCCTAGGAGTGCCATAGCCTGAGTCTAGGGGTGCCCTAGCCTGAGCCTAGGGGAGCCGTAGCCTGAGCCTAAGCCTACAGGTGCCCTAGCCTAACTCTAGGGGTCCCCAAGCCCAAGCCTAGGTGTGCCCTAGCCTAAGCCTAGGGGTGCCCTAGCCTTAGGCTAGGGTAGGGTTGCGCTAGCCTAAGCCTAGGGGTGCCCTAGCCTGAACCTAGGGGTGCCCTAGAATGAACCTAGGGATGCCCTAGCCTGAGCCTAGGGGTGCCCTAGCCTGAGCCTAGGGGTGACCTAGTCTAAGCCTAGGGGTGCCCTATCTTAGGCTAGGGGAGCCCTAGCCTTTTCCTAAGCCTAGGGGTGCCCAACCTAAGCCTAGGGTTGCCCTAGCCTGAGCCTTGGGGTGCCCTAGCCTTAGCCTACGGGTGCCCTAGCCTTAGGCTAGGTGAGCCCTAGCCTTAACCTAAGCCTAGGGGTGCCCTAGCCTAAGCCTAGGGGTGCCCTAGCCTAAGCCTAGTGGTGCCCTTGCCTAAGCCTAGGTGGTGCCCTAGACTAAGCTTAGGGGTGCCCTATCCTAAGCCTAGTGGTGCCCTAGCCTTCTGCTAGGGGAGCCCTAGCCTTAGCCTAAGCCTAGGGGTGTCCTAGCCTAAGACTAGGAGTGCCCTAACCTAAGCCTACGGGTGCTCTAGCCTTAGGCTAGGGGAGCCCTAGCCTTAGCCTAAGCCTAGGGGAACGCTAGCCTAAGCCTAGGGGTGCCATAACCTAAGCCTAGGGGTGCCCTAGCCTGAGGCTAGGGGAGCCCTAGCCTTAGCCTGAGCCTAGGGGTGCCCAAGACTAAGCCTAGGGGTGCACTAGCCGAAGCGTAGGGGTGCTTTAGCCTTAGGCTAGGGGAGCCCTAGCCTTAGCCTAATCCTAGGGGATCCCTAGCCTAAGCCTAGGGGTGCCCTAGCCTAAGCCTAGGGGTGCCCTAGCCTAAGCCTAGGGGTGCCCTAGCATTAGCCTAAGCCTAAGGGTGCCCTAGCCTAAGCCTAGGGGGGCCCAAGCCTAAGCCTAGGGGTGCCCTAGCCTGAGCCTAGGGGTGCCCTAGCCTGAGCCTACAGGTGCCCTTGCCTGAGGCTAGGGGAGCCGTAGCCTTATTCTAGCCTATCATTGCCCTAGCCTAAGCCTAGGGGTGCCATAGCCTGAGTCTATGGGTGCACTAGCCTTAGGCAAGGGGAGCAATAGCATTAGCCTAAGCCTAGGGGTGCCCTAGCCTGAGCCTAGGGGTGCCCTAGCCTAAGCCTAGGGGTGCCCTATCCTAAGGCTAGGGGTGCTCTAGCCTAAGCTTGGGGTGCCCTAGCCTACGCCTAGGGATGCCCTAGCCTGATACTAGGGAAGTCCTAGCCTTAGCCTAAGCCTTGGGGAGTCCTAGCCTAAGCCTAGGGGTGCCCTAGCCAAAGCCTAGGGGTCCCCTAGCCTAAGCCTAGGGGTGCCTTATCCTAAGCCTAGGGGTGCCCTAACCTAAGCCTAGGGGTGCCCTAGCCTTAGCTTAGGGGAGCCCTAGCCTTAGCCTAAGCCTAGGGGTGCCCTAGCCTAAGCCTAGGGGTGCACTAGCCTAAGACTAGGGGTGCCCTAGCCTAAGCCTAGGGGTGCCCTTGCCTAAGCCTAGGGGTGCTCTAGCCTAATCCTAGGGGTGCCCTAGCCATAGGCAAGGGGGGCCCTAGCCTTAGCCTAAGCCTAGGTGTGCCCTAGACTCAGCCTAGGATGCCCTAGCCTAAGCCTATTGGTGCCCTAGTATTAGGCTAGGGGAGCCCTAGCCTTAGCGTAAGCCTAGGGGTGTCCTGGCCTAAGCCTAGGGGTGCCCTAGCCTAAGCTTAGGGGTGCTCTAGCCTTAGGCTAGGGGAGCCCTAGCCTTAGCCTAAGCCTAGTGGTGCCCTAGCCTAAGCCTAGGGGTGCCCTAGCCTGAGCCTAAGGGAGCCCTAGCCTTAGCCTAAGCCTAGGGGTGCCCTAGCCTAAGCTTAGGGGTGCTCTAGCCTTAGGCTAGGGGAGCCCTAGCCTTAGCGTAAGCCTAGGGGTGCCCTAGCCTAAGCCTAGGGGTGCCCTAGCCTGAGCCTAAGGGAGCCCTAGCCTTAGCCTAAGACTAGGGGTGCCCTAGACTAAGCGTAGGGGTGCCCTAGCCTGAGCCCAAGGGTGCCCTAGCCTGAGCCTACGGGTGCCCTAGCCTGAGGCTAGGGGAGAGCTAGACTTAGCCTAAGCCTAGGATTGCCCTAGCCTAAGCTTAGGGGTGCCCTAGCCTGAGTCTAGGGGTGCCCTTGCCTAAGCCTAGGGGTGCCCTAGCCTAAGCCTAGCGGTACCCTAGCCTAAGCCTAGGGGTGCCCTTGCCTTAGGCTAGGGTAGGGGTGCCCTAGACTAAGCCTAGGGGTGCCCTAGCCTGAGCCTAGGGATGCCCTATCCTGAGCGTAGGGGTGCCCTAGCCTGAGCCTACGTGTGCCCTCCCCTGAGGCTAGGGGAGCCCTAGCCTTAGTCTAGCCTAGGATTGCCCTAGTCTAAGCATAGGGGTGCCCTAGCCTGAGGCTAGGGGAGCCGTAGCCTTAGCCTAATCCTAGAGTTACCCTAGCCTAAGCCTAGGGGTGCCCTAGCCTAAGCTTAGGGGTGCCCTAGCCTAAGCCTTGGAGTGCCCTAGCCTTTGGCTAGGGGAGCCCTAGCCTTAGCCTAAGCCTTGGGGTGCCCTAGCTTAAGTCTAGGTGTTCGGTAGCCTGAGCCTAGGTGTGCCTTAGCTTTAGACTAGGGGAGCCCTAGCATTAGCCTAAGCCTCGGGGTTCCCTAGCCTAAGCCTAGCGGTGCCCTAGCCTAAGGCTAGGGGTGCCCTAGTCTAAGACTAGGGGTGCCCTAGCCTAAGCCTAGGGGTGTACTAGCCTAAGCCTAGGGGTGCCCTAGCCTGAGGCTAAGCCTCGGGGTGCCTTAGCCTGAGCCCAGGGGTGCCCTAACCTGAGCCTACGGGTGGCCTAGCCTGAGGCTAGGGGAGACCAGCGTTAGTCTAGCCTAGGATTGCCCTAACCTAAGCCTAGGGGTTCCCTAGTCTAAGCCTAGGGGTGCCTTAGCCTGAGCCTAGGGGTGACCTAGCCTGAGGCTAGGGCAGCCCTAGCCTTAGTCTAAGCCTAGGATTGCCCTAGCCTAAGCTTAGGGGTACCCTAGCCTGAGTCTAGGGGTGCCCTTGCCTAAGCCTAGGGGTGCCCGAGCCTAAGCCTAGGTGTGCCCTAGCCTAAGCCTAGGGGTGCCCTAGCCTTAGGCTAGGGTAGGGTTGCGCTAGCCTAAGCCTAGGGGTGCCGTAGCCTGAGCCTAGGGGTGCCCTAGACTGAACCTAGGGATGCCCTAGCCTGAGCCTAGGGGTGCCCTAGCCTTAGCCTACGGGTGCCCTAGCCTTAGGCTAGGTGAGCCCTAGCCTTAGCCTAAGCCTAGGGGTGCCCTAGCCTAAGCCTAGGGGTGCCCTAACCTAAGCCTAGGGGTGCCCTAGCCTAAGCCTAGTGGTGCCCTTGCCTAAGCCTAGGGGTGCCCTAGACTAAGCCTTGGGGTGCCCTAGCCTTAGGCTAGGGGAGCCCTAGCCTTAGGCTAAGCCTAGGGGAGCCCTAGCCTAAGCCTAGGGGTGCCCTAGCCTAAGCCTAGGGGTGACCTAGCCTTAGCCAAAGCCTAAGGGTGCCCTAGCCTAAGCCTAGGGGGGCCCAAGCCTAAGCTTAGGGGTGCCCTAGCCTGAGCCTAGGGGTGCCCTAGCCTGAGCCTACGGGTGCCCTTGCCTGAGGCTAGGGGAGCCGTAGCCTTAGTCTAGCCTATCACTGCCCTAGCCTAAGCGTAGGGGTGCCATAGCCTGAGTCTAGGGGTGCACTAGCCTTAGGCAAGGGGAGCAATAGCATTAGCCTAAGCCTATGGTGCCCTAGCCTGAGCCTAGGGGTGCCCTAGCCTAAGACTAGGGGTGCCCTAGCCTAAGACTAGGGGTGCCCTAGCCTAAGGCTAGGGGTGCCCTAGCCTAAGCCTAGGGATGCCCTAGCCTGATACTAAGGGAGTCCTAGCCTTAGCCTAAGCCTTGGGGCGTCCTAGCCTAAGCCTAGGGGTGCCCTAGCCAAAGCCTAGGGGTCCCCTAGCCTAAGCGTAGGGGTGCCTTAGCCTAAGCCTTGGGGTGCCCTAACCTAAGCCTAATGGTGCCCTAGCCTTAGCTTAGGGGAGCCCTATTCTTAGCGTAAGCCTAAGGGTGCCCTAGCCTAAGCCTAGGGGTGCCCTAGCCTTAGCTTAGGGGAGCCCTATTCTTAGCGTAAGCCTAAGGGTGCCCTAGCCTAAGCCTATTGGTGCCCTAGCCTGAGCCTAAGGGAGCCCTAGCCTTAGGCTAAGCCTAGGGGTGCCCTAGACTAAGCCTAGGGGTGCCCTAGCCTGAGCCCAAGGGTGCCTTGCCGGAGCCTACGGGTGCCCTAGCCTGAGGCTAGGGGAGCCCTAGCCTTAGCCTAAGCCTAGGATTGCCCTAGCCTAAGCTTAGGGGTGCCCTAGCCTGAGTCTAGGGGTGCCCTTGCCTAAGCCTAGGGGTGCCCTAGCCTAAGCCTAGCGGTGCCCTAGCCTAAGCCTAGGGGTGCCCTAGCCTGAGCCTAGGGGTGCCTTAGCCTTAGGCTAGGAGTGCCCTAGCCTTAGCCTAAGCCTAGGGGAGCCCTAGCCTAAGCCTATGGGTGCCCTAGCCCAAGCCTAGGGGTGCCCTAGCCTTAGGCTAGGGGAGCCCTAGCCTTATCCTAAGCCTAGGGGTGCCCTAGCCTTAGCCTGGGGGTACCCTAGTCTAAGCCTAGGGGTGCCCTATCCTAAGACTAGTGGTGCCCGAGCCTAAGGCTAGGGGAGCCCTAGCCTTAGCCTAAGCCTAGGGGTGCCCTAGCCTAAGCCTCGGGGTGCCCTAGCCCAAGCCTAGGGGTGCTTAGCCTAAGGCTAGGGGTGCCCTAGCCTAAGACTAGGGGTTCCCTAGCCTAAGCCTAGGGGTGCCCTAGCATAAGCCTAGGGGTGCCCTAGCCTTAGGCTAGAGGAGCCCTAGCCTTAGCCTAAGCCTAGGGTGCCCTAGCCTAAGTCTAGTGGTGCCCTAGACTAAGTCTAGGGGTGCCATAGCCTAAGCCTAGGGATGCCTTAGACTTATGCTATGGGAGCCCTAGCCTTAGCCTAAGCCTAGGGGAGCCCTGGCCTAAGCATTTGGGTGCCCTAGCCTAAGCCTAGGGGTCCCCTAGCCTAAGCCTAGGGGTGACCTAGCCTAAGCCCAGGGGTGCCCTAGCCTAAGCCTAGGGATTCCCTAGCCTTAGGCTAGGGGAGCCCTAGCCTTAGCATAAGCCTAGGTGTGCCCTAGCCTAAGCCTTGGGGTGCCCTAGACTAAGGCTAGGGGAGCCCTAGCTTGAGAATAGGGGTGCCCTAGCCTGAGCCTAGGGGTGCCCTAGCGTGAGCCTACGGGTGCCCTAGCCTTAGGCTAGGGGAGCCCTAGCCTTAACCTAAGCGAAGGGGTGCCCTAGCCTAAGCGAAGGGGTGCCCTAGCCTAAGCCTAGGGGTGCCGTTGCCTAAGCCTAGGGGTGTCCTAGTCTAAGCCTAGGGGTGCCCTAGCCTAAGCCAAGGGGTGCCCTAGACGTAGGCTAGAGGAGCCCTAGCCTTAGCCTAAGCCTAGGTGTGCCCTAGCCTCAGCCTAGGGGTGACCTAGCCTAAGCCTAGTGGTTCCCTAGCCTTAGGCTAGGGGAGCCCTAGCTTTAGCCTAAGCCTAGGGGTGCACTAGCTTAACCCTAGGGGTGCCCTAGCCTAAGCCTAGGGGTGCTTAGGGGATCCCTATCCTTAGCTTAAGCCTAGGGGTGCCCTAGCCTAATCCTAGGGGTGCCCTAGCCTAAGCCTAGGGGTGCCCTAGCCTGAGGCTAGGGGAGCCCTAGCCTTAGCCTAAGCCTATGATTGCCCTAGCCTAAGCTTAGGGTTGCCCTAGCCTGAGTCTAGGGGTGCCCTAGCCTAAGCTTAGGGGTGCCCTAACCTTAGGCTAGGGGTTCCCTAGCCTAAGCCTAGAGGTGCCATAGCCTAAGCCTAGGGGTGCCCTAGCCTGAGCCTAGGGGTGCCCTAGCCTGAGCCTAGGGCTGACATAACCTGAGCCTAGGGGTGCCCTAGCCTGAGGCTAGGGGAGCCGTAGCCTTAGCCTAAGCCTAGGGGTGCCCTAGCCTAAGTCTAGGGGTGCCCTAGCCTAAGCCTAGGTGTGCCCTAGCCTAAGCCTAGGGGTGCCCTAGCCTAAGCCAAGGGGTGCCCTAGCCTTAGGCTAGAGGAGCCCTAGCCTTAGCCTAAGCCTAGGGGTGCCCAAGCCTAAGTCTAAGGGTGCCCTTGCCTAAGCCTAGGGGTGCCATAGCCTAAGCCTAGAGGTGGCTTAGCCTTAGGCTAGGGGAGCCCTAGCCTTAGCCTAAGCCTAGGGGAGCCCTAGCCTAAGCATTTGGGTGCCCTAGCCTAAGACTAGGGGTCCCCTAGCCTAAGCCTAGGGGTGACCTAGCCTAAGCCTAGGGGTGCCCTAGCCTAAGCCTCGGGGTGCCCTAGCCTAAGCCTAGGGGTGCCCTACCCTTAGGGTAGGGGATTCCTAGCCTTAGCCTAAGCATAGGGGTGCCCTAGCCTAAGCCTAGGGGTGCCCTAGCTTAAGCCTAGGGGTGCCCTAACCTGAGCTTTGGGGTGCCCAAGATTGAGCCTATGTGTGCCCTAGCCTGAGTATAGCGTGCACTAGCCTTAGGCTAGGGGAGCCCAAGCCTTAGCCTAAGCCTAGGGTTGCCCTAGCACAAGTCTAGGGGTGCCCTAGCCTGAGCTTAGGGGTGCCCTAGCCTGAGCCTAGGGGTGCCCTAGCCTAAGGCTAGGGGTGCTCTAGCCTAAGACTAGGAGTGCCATAGCCTAAGACTACGGGTGCCCTAGCCGAAGCCTAGGGGTGCCCTAGCCTAAGCCTAGGGGTGCCCTAGCCTGAGAGTAGGGGAGCCCTAGCCTTAGCCTAAGCCTTGGGGAGCCCTAGCCTAAGCCTAAGGGTCCCCAATCCTAAGCCTAGGGGTGCCCTAGCCTGAGACTAAGGGAGCCCTAGCCTTAGCCTAAGCCTTGGGGTGCCCTAGCCTAAGCCTAGGGGTCCCCAAGCCTAAGCCTAGGGTGCCCTAGCCTAAGACTAGGGGTGCCCTAGCCTAAGCCGAGGGGTGCCCTAGCCTAAGCCTAGGGGTGCTCTAGCATTAGGCTAGGGGAGCCCTAGCCTTAGCCTAAAACTAGGGGTGCCCTAGCCTAAGCTTAGGGGTGCCCTAGCCGTCGGCTAGTGGAGCCCTAGCCTTAGCCTAAGCCTAGGGTACCTTTGCATAAGCCTAGGGGTGCCCTAGCCTGAGCCTACGGGTGCCCTAGCCTGAGCCTACGGGTGCCCTACCCTGAGGCTTGGGGAGCCCTAGGGTTTGTCTAGCCTAGGATTGCCCTAGCCTGAGCTTACGGGTGCCCTAGACTGAGGCTAGGGGAGCCCTAGCGTTTGTCTAGCCTAGGATTGCCCTAGTCTAAGCCTAGGGGTGCCCGAGACTGAGCCTAGGGGTGCCGTAGCCTTAGGCTAGGGGACCCTAGCCTTAGCACAAGCCTAGGGGTGCCCTAGCCTAAGCCTACGGGTGCCCTTCCCTAAGCCTAGGGGTGCCCTAGCCTAAGCCAAGGGGTGACCTTGCCTAAGCCTAGGGGTGCCCTAATCTAAGCCTAGGGGTGCCCTAGCCTAAGCCTAGGGGTGCCCTAGACATAGGCTAGAGGAGCCCTAGCCTTAGCGTAAGCTTAGGTTTGCCCTAGCCTCAGACGAGGGGTGACCTAGCCTAAGCTTAGTGGTGCCCTAGCCTTAGGCTAGGAGAGCTCTAGCCTTAGCCTAAGCCTAGGTGTGTCCTAGCTTAACCCTAGGGGTGCCCTAGCCTAAGCCTAGGGGTGCTCTAGCCTTAGGCTAGGGAAGCCCTAGCCTTAGCCTAATCCTAGGGGTGCCCTAGCCTAAGCCTACGGGTGCCCTAGCCTAAGCCAAGGGGTGCCCTAGCCTGAGCCAAGGGGTGCCGTAGCCTTAGGCTACGGGAGCCCTAGCCTTAGCCTAAGACTAGAGGTGCCCTAATCTAAGCCTAGGGGTGCCCTAGCCTGAGCCTAGGGTTGCCCTAGCCTTAGCCTAGAGGTGCCCTAGCCTAAGCCAAGGGGTGCTCTAGCCTTAGGCTAGGGGAACCCTAGCCTTAGCCTAAGCATAGGGGTGCCCTAGCCTAAGCCTAGGGGTGCCCTAGCCTTACCCTAGGGGTGCCCTAGCCTAAGCCAAGGGGTGCTCTAGCCTTAGGCTAGGGGAACCCTAGCCTTAGCATAAGCATAGGGGTGCCCTAGCCTAACCCTAGGGGTGCCCTAGCTTAAGCCTAGGGGTGCCCTAGCCTGAGTTTAGGGGTGCCCTAGCCTGAGCCTACGGGTGCCCTAGCCTGAAGCTAGGGGAGCTCTAGCCTTAGCCTAAGCCTAGGTATGTCCTAGCTTAACACTAGGTGTGCCCTAGCCTAAGCCTAGGGGTGCTCTAGCCTTAGGCTAGGGGAGTCTTAGTCTTAGCCAAAGACTAGGGGTGCTCTAGCCTAATCCTAGGGGTGCCCTAGCCTAAGCCTAGTGGTGCCTTAGCCTGAGGCTAGGGGAGCCCTACCCTTAGCGTAAGCCTAGGGGTCCCCTAGACTAAGCCTAGGGGTGCCCAAGCCTGAGCCCAGGGGTGCCCTAGCCTGAGCCTACGGGTGCCCTAGCCTGAGACTAGGGGAGCCCTAACGTTAGTCTAGCCTAGGATTGCCCTAAACTAAGCTTAGGGGTGCCATAGCCTGAGTCTAGGGGTGCCCGAGCCTGAGGTTAGGGGAGCCGTTGCCTTAGCCTAAGTCTAGGGGTGCCCTAGCCTAAGTCTAGGGGTGCCCTAGCCTGAGCCAAGGGGTGCCGTAGCCTTAGGCTACGGGAGCCCTAGCATTAGCCTAAGCCTAGGGGTGCCCTAGTCTAAGCCTCGGGGTGCCCTAGCCTGAGCCTAGGGGTGGCCTAGCCTAAGTCTAGGGGTGCCCTAGCCTAAGGCTAGGGGTGCCCTAGCCTAAGACTAGGGGTGCCCTAGCCTAAGCCTAGGTGTTCCCTAGCCTGAGACTAGGGGAGCCCTAGCCTTAGCCTAAGCCTTGGGGAGCCCTAGCCTAAGCCTAGGGGTGCCCAGGCCTAAGCCTAGGGGTCCCCTAGCCTAAGCCTAGGGGTGCCCTAGCCTAAGACTAGGGGTGCCCTAGCCTAAACCTAGGGGAGCCCTAGCCTAAGACTAGGGGTGCCCTAGCCTAAGACGAGGGGTGCCCTAGCCGAAGCCTAGGGCTGCTCTAGCCTAAGCCTAGGGGTGCCCTAGCCTGAGACTAGGGGAGCCCTAGCCTTAGCCTAAGACTTGGGGAACCCTAGCCTAAGCCTACGGGTGGCCGAGCCTAAGCCTAGGAGTCCCCTAACCTAAGCCTAGGGGTGCCCTAGCCTAAGCCTTGGGGTGCCATAGCCTAAGCCTAGGGGTGCTCTAGCCTTAGGCTAGGGGAGCCCTAGCCTTAGCCTAAGCCTAGGGGTGCCCTAGCCTAAGCCTAGGGGTGCCCTTACCTAAGACTAGGGGTGTCCTAGCCTGAGCCTATGGGTGCAATAGCGTGAGCCTACAGGTGCCCTAGCCTGAGGCTAGGGGAGCCCTAGCCTTACCCTAAGCCTAGTGGTTCCCTAGCCTAAGCCTAGGGATGCCCTAGCCTTAGCCTACGGGTGCCCTAGCCTTAGCCTAGGGGTGCCCTAGCCTAAGCCAAGGGGTGCACTAGCCTTAGGCTTGGGGAACCCTAGCCTTAGCCTAAGCATAGGGGTGCCCTAGCCTAAGCCTAGTGGTGCCCTAGCTTAAGCCTAGGGGTGCCCTAGCCTGAGCTTAGGGGTACCCTAGCCTGAGCCTACGGGTGCCCTAACCTGAAACTAGGGGAGCCCTAGCCTTAGTCTAGCCTAGGAGAGCCCTAGCCTAAGCATTTGGGTGCCCTAGCCTAAGCCTAGGGGTCCCCTAGCCTAAGCCTAGGGGTGCCCTAGACTAAGCCTAGGGGTGCCATAGCCTGAGTCTAGCGGTGCACTAGCCTTAGGCTCGGGGAGCCCTAGCCTTAGCCTAAGCCTAGGGTTGCCCTAGCCTAAGCCTCGGGGTGCCCTAGCCTGAGCCTAGGGGTGCCCTAGCCTATGCCTAGGGGTGCCCTAGCCTAATGCTAGGGGTGCCCTAGCCTAAGACTAGGGGTGCCCTAGCCTAAGCCTAGGGGTGCCCAAGCCTGAGATTAGAGGAGCCCTAGCCTTAGCCTAAGCCTTGGGGAGCCCTAACCTAAGCCTAGGGAAGCTCTAGTCTAAACCTAGGGGTCCCCTAGCCTAAGCATAGGGGTGCCCTAGCCTAAGCCTAGGGGTGCCCTAGCCTAAGACTAATGGTGCCCTAGCCGAAGCCTAGGGGTGCCCTAGCCTAAGCGTAAGGGTGCCCTAGCCTAAGCGTAAGGGTGCCCTAGCTTGAGACTAGGGGAGCTCTACCCTAAGCCTAGGGGTGCCCTAGCCTAAGTCTAGGAGTGCCCTTGCCTAAGCCTAGGGGTGTCCTAGTCTAAGCCTAGGGGTACCCTAGCCTAAGCCTAGGGGTGCCCTAGACATAGGCTAGAGGAGCCCTAGCCTTAGCGTAAGCCTAGGTGTGCCGTAGCCTCAGCCTAGGGGTGACCTAGCCTAAGCCTAGTGGTTCCCTAGCCTTAGGCTAGGGGCGCCCTAGCCTTAGCCTAAGCCTAGGGGTGCACTAGCTTAACCCTAGGGGTGCCCTAGCCTAAGCCTAGGGGTGCTTAGGCTAGCCCTATCCTTAGCCTAAGCCTAGGGGTGCCCTAGCCTAAGCCTAGGGGTGCCCTAGCCTGAGGCTAGGGGAGCCCTAGCCTTAGCCTAAGCCTAGGATTGCCCTAGCCTAAGCTTAGGGGTGCCCTAGCCTAAGCCTAGGGGTGCCCTAGCCTAAGCCAAGGGGTGCCCTAGCCTTAGGCTAGAGGAGCCCTAGCCTTAGCTTAAGCCTAGGGGTGACCTAGCCTAAGTCTAAGGGTGCCCTTGCCTAAGCCTAGGGGTGCCATAGCCTAAGGTTAGGGGTGCCTTAGCCTTAGGCTAGGGGAGCCCTAGCCTTAGCCTAAGCCTAGGGGAGCCCTAGCCTAAGCATTTGGGTGCCCTAGCCTAAGCCTAGGGGCCCCCTGCCTAATCCTAGGGGTGCCCTAGCCTAAGCCTAGGGGTGCCCTAGCCTAAGCCTCGGGGTGCCCTTGCCTAAGCCTAGGGGTGCCCTAGTCTTAGGCTAGGGGAGCCCTAGCCTTAGCCTAAGCATAGGGGTGCCCTAGCCTAAGCCTAGGGGTGCCCTAGCTTAAGCCTAGGGGTGGCCTAACCTGAGCTTTGGGGTGCCCAAGAGTGAGCCTACGTGTGCCCTCGCCTGAGTATAGCGTGCACTAGCCTTAGACTAGGGGAGCCCAAGCCTTAGCCTAAGCCTAGGGTTGCCCTAGCCTAAGCCTAGGGGTGCCCTAGCCTGAGCTTAGGGGTGCCCTAGCCTGAGCCTAGGGGTGCCCTAGCCGAAGCCTAGGGGTGCCCTAGCCTAAGCCTAGGGGTGACCTAGCCTGAGACTAGGGGAGCCCTAGCCTTAGCCTAAGCCTTGGGGAGCCCTAGCCTAAGCCTAGGGGTGCCCTAGCCTAAGCCTAGGGGTCCCCTACCCTAAGCCTAGGGTGCCCTAGCCTAAGACTAGGGGTGC
Source organism: Tenrec ecaudatus (assembly GCF_050624435.1). Classification (NCBI taxonomy): domain Eukaryota; kingdom Metazoa; phylum Chordata; class Mammalia; order Afrosoricida; family Tenrecidae; genus Tenrec; species Tenrec ecaudatus. Next base: position 42,368 of record NW_027459303.1, on the reverse strand, counting down.
CCTAGCCTTAGGCTAGGAGAGCCCTAGCCTTAGCCTAAGCCTAGGGGTGCCCTAGCCTAAGCCTATGTGTGCCCTAGCCTAAGCCAAGTGGTGCTCTAGCCTTAGGCTAGGGGAGCCCTAGCCTTAGCCAAAGCCTAGGGGTTCCCTAGCCTAAGCCTAGGGGTGCCCTAGCCTAAGCCTAGGGGTGCTCTAGCATTAGGCTAGGGGAGCCCTAGCCTTAGCCTAAAACTAGAGGTGCCCTAGCCTAAGCTTTGGGGTGCCCTAGCCGTATGATAGTGGAGCCCTAGCCTTAGCCTAAGCCTAGGGTACCCTTGCATAAGCCTAGGGGTGCCCCAGCCTGAGCCTAGGGGTGCCCTAGCCTGAGCCTACGGGTGTCCTAGCCTGAGGCTTGGGGAGCCCTAGGGTTTTTCTAGCCTAGGATTGCCCTAGCCTGAGCTTACGGGTGCCCTAGCCTGAGGCTAGGGGAGCCCTAGCGTTTGTCTAGCCTAGGATTGCCCTAGTCTAAGCCTAGGGGTGCCCGAGCCTGAGCCTAGGGGTGCCGTAGCCTTAGGCTAGGGCACCCTAGCCTTAGCATAAGCCTAGGGGTGCCCTATCCTAAGCCTACGGGTGCCCTTCCCTAAGCCTAGAGTGCCCTAGCCTAAGCCAATGGGTGCCCTTGCCTAAGCCTAGGGGTGCCCTAATCTAAGCCTAGGGGTCCCCTAGCCTAAGCCTAGGGGTGCCCTAGACATAGGCTATGTGAGCCCTAGCCTTAGCCTAAGCCTAGATGTGCCCTAGCCTCAGACTAGGGGTGACCTAGCCTAAGCCTAGTGGTGCCCTAGCCTTAGGCTAGGAGAGCTCTAGCCTTAGCCTAAGCCTAGGTGTGTCCTATCTTAACCCTAGGGGTGCCCTAGCCTAAGCCTAGGGGTGCTCTAGCCTTAGGCTAGGGGTGCCCTATCCTGAGGCTAAGGGAGCCCTAGCCTTAGCCTAATCCTAGGGGTGCCCTAGCCTAAGCCTAGGGGTGCCCTATCCTGAGGCTAAGGGAGCCCTAGCCTTAGCCTAATCCTAGGGGTGCCCTAGCCAAAGCCTAGGGGTGCCCTAGCCTAAGCCTAGGGGTGCCCTAGCCTGAGCCAAGGGGTGCCGTAGCCTTAGGCTACGGGAACCCTAGCCTTAGCCTAAGCCTAGGGGTGCCCTAATCTAAGCCTAGGGGTGCCCTAGCCTGAGCCTAGGGTTGCCCTAGTCTTAGCCTAGAGGTGCCCTAGCCTATGCCAAGGGGTGCTCTAGCCTTAGGCTACGGGAACGCTAGCCTTAGCCTAAGAATAGGGGTGCCCTAGCCTAAGCCTAGGGGTGCCCTAGCCTTACCCTAGGGGTGCCCTAGCCTAAGCCAAGGGGTGCTCTAGCCTTAGGCTAGGGGATCCCTAGCCTTGGCCTAAGCATAGGGGTGCCCTAGCCTAAGCCTAGGGGTGCCCTAGCTTAAGCCTAGGGGTGCCCTAGCCTGAGCTTAGGGGTGCCCTAGCCTGAGCCTACGGGTGCCCTAGCCTGAAGCTAGGGGAGCTCTAGCCTTAGCCTAAGCCTAGGTGTGTCCTAGCTTAACCCTAGGGGTGCCCAAGCCTAAGCCTAGGGGTGCTCTAGCCTTAAGCTAGGGGAGTCCTAGCCTGAGGCTACGGGAGCCCTAGCCTTAGACTAAGCCTAGGGGTCCCTTAGACTAAGCCTAGGGGTGCCCTAGCCTGAGCCCAGGGGTGCCCTAGCCTGAGCCTACGGGTGCCCTAGCCTGAGACTACGGGAGCCCTAACGTTAGTCTAGCCTAGGATTGCCCTAAACTAAACCTAGGGGTGCCATAGCCTAGGTCTAGGGGTGCCCGAGCCTGAGGTTAGGGGAGCCGTTGCCTTAGCCTAAGTCTAGGGGTGCCCTAGCCTAAGCCTAGGGGTGCCCTACCCTGAGCCAAGGGGTGCCGTAGCCTTAGGCTACGGGAGCCCTAGCATTAGCCTAAGCCTAGGGGTGCCCTAATCTAAGCCTAGGGGTGCCCTAGCCTGAGCCTAGGGTTGCCCTAGCCTTAGCCTAGAGGTGCCCTAGCCTAAGCCAAGGGGTGCTCTAGCCATAGGCTAGGGGAACCCTAGCCTTAGCCTAAGCATAGGGGTGCCCTAGCCTAAGCTTAGGGGTGCCCTAGCCATACCCTTGGGGTGCCCTAGCCTAAGCCAAGGGGTGCTTTAGCCTTAGGCTAGGGGAACCCTAGCCTTACCCTAAGCATAGGGTTGCCCTAGCCTAAGCCTAGGGTTGCCCTAGCTTAAGCCTAGGGGTGCCCTAGCCTGAGCTTAGGGGTGCCCTAGCCTCAGCCTAGGGGTCCCCTAGCCTAAGCCTAGGGGTGCCCTAGACTAAGCCTAGTGGTGCCATAGCCTGAGCCTAGCGGTGCACTAGCCTTAGTCTAGGGGAGTCCTAGCCTTAGCCTAAGCCTAGGGTTGCCCTAGCCTAAGCCGCGGGGTGCCCTAGCCTAAGGCTAGGGGTGCCCTAGCCTAAGACTAGGGGTGCCCTAGCCTAAGACTAGGGGTGCCCTAGCCTAAGCCTAGGGGTGCCCTAGCCTAAGCCTAGGGGAGCCCTAGCCTAAGACTAGAGGTGCCCTAGCCTAAGACGAGGGGTGCCCTAGCCGAAGCCTAGGGCTGCCCTAGCCTAAGCCTAGGGGAGCCCTAGCCTAAGACTAGGGGTGCCCTAGCCTAAGACGAGGGGTGCCCTAGCCGAAGCCTAGGGCTGCCCTAGCTTAAGCCTAGGGGTGCCCTAGCCTGAGACTAGGGGAGCCCTAGCCTTAGCTTAAGCCTTGGGGAACCCTAGCCTAAGACTACGGGTGCCCGAGCCTAAGCCTAGGGGTCCCCTAACCTAAGCCTAAGGGTACCCTAGCCTAAGCCTAGGGGTGCCGTAGCCTAAGCCTAGGGGTGCCCTAGCCTAAGACTAGGGGTGCCCTAGCCTAAGACTAGGGGTGCCCTAGCCTAAGCCTAGGGTTCCCTAGCCTAAGCCTAGGGGTGCCCTTACCTAAGACTAGGGGTGTCCTAGCCTGAGCCTATGGGTGCCATAGCTTGAGCGTACAGGTGCCCTAGCCTGAGGCTAGGGGAGCCCTAGCCTTACCCTAAGCCTAGTGGTTCCCTAGCCTAAGCGTAGGGGTGCCCTAGCCTTAGCCTACGGGTGCCCTAGCCTTAGCCTAGGGGTGCCCTAGCCTAAGCCAAGGGGTGCTCTAGCCTTAGGCTTGGGGAACCCTAGCCTTAGGCTAAGCATAGGGGTGCCCTAGCCTAAGCCTAGTGGTGCCCTAGCTTAAGCCTAGGGGTGCCCTAGCCTGAGCTTAGGGGTACCCTAGCCTGAGCCTACGGGTGCCCCAGCCTAAAGCTAGGGGAGTCCTAGCCTTAGTCTAGCCTAGGAGAGTCCTAGCCTAAGCATTTGGGTGCCCTAGCCTAAGCCTAGGGGTGCCCTAGCCTAAGCCTACGGTGCCCTAGCCTAAGCCTAGGGGTGCCCTAGCCTGAGCCTAGGGGTGCCTTAGCCTTAGGCTAGGAGAGCCCTAGCCTTAGCCTAAGCCTAGGGGAGCCCTAGCCTAAGCCTATGGGTGCCCAAGCCCAAGCCTAGGGGTGCCCTAGCCTTAGGCTAGGGGAGCCCTAGCCTTATCCTAAGCCTAGGGGTGCCCTAGCCTTAGCCTGGGGGTACCCTAGTCTAAGCCTAGGGGTGCCCCATCCTAAGACTAGTGGTGCCCGAGCCTAAGGCTAGGGGAGCCCTAGCCTTATCCTAAGCCTAGGGGTGCCCTAGCCTAAGCCTCGGGGTGCCCTAGCCCAAGCCTAGGGGTGCTTAGCCTAAGGCTAGGGGTGCCCTAGCCTAAGACTAGGGGTTCCCTAGCCTAAGCCTAGGGGTGCCCTAGCATAAGCCTAGGGGTGCCCTAGCCTTAGGCTAGAGGAGCCCTAGCCTTAGCCTAAGCCTGGGGGGGCCCTAGCCTAAGTCTAGGGGTGCCCTAGCCTATGTCTAGGGGTGCCATAGCCTAAGCCTAGGGATGCCTTAGACTTATGCTATGGGAGCCCTAGCCTTAGCCTAAGCCTAGGGGAGCCCTGGCCTAAGCATTTGGGTGCCCTAGCCTAAGCCTAGGGGTCCCCTAGCCTAAGCCTAGGGGTGACCTAGCCTAAGCCCAGGGGTGCCCTAGCCTAAGCCTAGGGATTCCCTAGCCTTAGGCTAGGGGAGCCCTAGCCTTAGCATAAGCCTAGGTGTGCCCTAGCCTAAGCCTAGTGGTGCCCTAGACTAAGGCTAGGGGAGCCCAAGCCTGAGAATAGGGGTGCCCTAGCCTGAGCCTAGGGGTGCCCTAGCGTGAGCCTAGGGGTGCCCTAGCCTTAGGCTAGGGGAGCCCTAGCCTTAACCTAAGCGAAGGGGTGCCCTAGCCTAAGCCTAGGGGTGCCGTTGCCTAAGCCTAGGGGTGTCCTAGTCTAAGCCTAGGGGTGCCCTAGCCTAAGCCAAGGGGTGCCCTAGACGTAGGCTAGAGCAGCCCTAGCCTTAGCCTAAGCCTAGGTGTGCCCTAGCCTCAGCCTAGGGGTGACCTAGCCTAAGCCTAGTGGTTCCCTAGCCTTAGGCTAGGGGAGCCCTAGCTTTAGCCTAAGCCTAGGGGTGCACTAGCTTAACCCTAGGGGTGCCCTAGCCTAAGCCTAGGGGTGCTTAGGGGATCCCTATCCTTAGCTTAAGCCTAGGGGTGCCCTAGCCTAATCCTAGGGGTGCCCTAGCCTAAGCCTAGGGGTGCCCTAGCCTGAGGCTAGGGGAGCCCTAGCCTTAGCCTAAGCCTAGGATTGCCCTAGCCTAAGCTTAGGGTTGCCCTAGCTTGAGTCTAGGGGTGCCCTAGCCTAAGCTTAGGGGTTCCCTAGCCTAAGCCTAGAGGTGCCATAGCCTAAGCCTAGGGGTGCCCTAGCCTGAGCCTTGGGGTGCCCTAGCCTGAGCCTAGGGCTGACATAACCTGAGCCTAGGGGTGCCCTAGCCTGAGGCTAGGGGAGCCGTAGCCTTAGCCTAAGCCTAGGGGTGCCCTAGCCTAAGTCTAGGGGTGCCCTAGCCTAAGCCTAGGTGTGCCCTAGCCTAAGCCTAGGGGTGCCCTAGCCTAAGGCAAGGGGTGCCCTAGCCTTAGGCTAGAGGAGCCCTAGCCTTAGCCTAAGCCTAGGGGTGCCCTAGCCTAAGTCTAAGGGTGCCCTTGCCTAAGCCTAGGGGTGCCATAGCCTAAGCCTAGGGGTGGCTTAGCCTTAGGCTAGGGGAGCCCTAGCCTTAGCCTAAGCCTAGGGGAGGCCTAGCCTAAGCATTTGGGTGCCCTAGCCTAAGCATAGGGGTGCCCTAGCCTAAGCCTAGGGGTGCCCTAGCTTAAGCCTAGGGGTGCCCTAACCTGAGCTTTGGGGTGCCCAAGATTGAGCCTATGTGTGCCCTAGCCTGAGTATAGCGTGCACTAGCCTTAGGCTAGGGGAGCCCAAGCCTTAGCCTAAGCCTAGGGTTGCCCTAGCGCAAGTCTAGGGGTGCCCTAGCCTGAGCTTATGGGTGCCCTAGCCTGAGCCTAGGGGTGCCCTAGCCTAAGGCTAGGGGTGCTCTAGCCTAAGACTAGGAGTGCCCTAGCCTAAGACTACGGGTGCCCTAGCCGAAGCCTAGGGGTGCCCTAGCCTAAGCCTAGGGGTGCCCTAGCCTGAGACTAGGGGAGCCCTAGCCTTAGCATAAGCCTTGGGGAGCCCTAGCCTAAGCCTAGGGGTCCCCAAGCCTAAGCCTAGGGTGCCCTAGCCTAAGACTAGGGGTGCCCTAGCCTAAGCCTAGGGGTGCCCTAGCCTAAGCCTAGGGGTGCTCTTGCATTAGGCTAGGGGAGCCCTAGCCTTAGCCTAAAACTAGGGGTGCCCTAGCCTAAGCTTAGGGGTGCCCTAGCCGTAGGCTAGTGGAGCCCTAGCCTTAGCCTAAGCCTAGGGTACCTTTGCATAAGCCTAGGGGTGCCCTAGCCTGAGCCTACGGGTGCCCTAGCCTGAGCCTATGGGTGCCCTAGCCTGAGGCTTGGGGAGCCCTAGGGTTTGTCTAGCCTAGGATTGCCCTAGCCTGAGCTTACGGGTGCCCTAGCCTGAGGCTAGGGGAGCCCTAGCGTTTGTCTAGCCTAGGATTGCCCTAGTCTAAGCCTAGGGGTACCCGAGACTGAGCCTAGGGGTGCCGTAGCCTTAGGCTAGGGGACCCTAGCCTTAGCATAAGCCTAGGGGTGCCCTAGCCTAAGCCTACGGGTGCCCTTCCCTAAGCCTAGGGGTGCCCTAGACTAAGCCAAGGGGTGCCCTTGCCTAAGCCTAGGGGTGCCCTAATCTAAGCCTAGGGGTGCCCTAGCCTAAGCCTAGGGGTGCCCTAGACATAGGCTAGAGGAGCCCTAGCCTTTGCGTAAGCTTAGGTTTGCCCTAGCCTCAGACTAGGGGTGACCTAGCCTAAGCTTAGTGGTGCCCTAGCCTTAGGCTAGGAGAGCTCTAGCCTTAGCCTAAGCCTAGGTGTGTCCTAGCTTAACCCTAGGGGTGCCCTAGCCTAAGCCTAGGGGTGCTCTAGCCTTAGGCTAGGGAAGCCCTAGCCTTAGCCTAATCCTAGGGGTGCCCTAGCCTAAGCCTAGGGGTGCCCTAGCCTAAGCCAAGGGGTGCCCTAGCCTGAGCCAAGGGGTGCCGTAGCCTTAGGCTACGGGAGCCCTAGCCTTAGCCTAAGACTAGGGGTGCCCTAATCTAAGCCTAGGGGTGCCCTAGCCTGAGCCTAGGGTTGCCCTAGCCTTAGCCTAGAGGTGCCCTAGCCTAAGCCAAGGGGTGCTCTAGCCTTAGGCTAGGGGAACCCTAGCCTTAGCCTAAGCATAGGGGTGCCCTAGCCTAAGCCTAGGGGTGCCCTAGCCTTACCCTAGGGGTGCCCTAGCCTAAGCCAAGGGGTGCTCTAGCCTTAGGCTAGGGGAACCCTAGCCTTAGCATAAGCATAGGGGTGCCCTAGCCTAACCCTAGGGGTGCCCTAGCTTAAGCCTAGGGGTGCCCTAGCCTGAGTTTAGGGGTGCCCTAGCCTGAGCCTACGGGTGCCCTAGCCTGAAGCTAGGGGAGCTCTAGCCTTAGCCTAAGCCTAGGTGTGTCCTAGCTTAACACTAGGTGTGCCCTAGCCTAAGCCTAGGGGTGCTCTAGCCTTAGGCTAGGGGAGTCTTAGTCTTAGCCAAAGACTAGGGGTGCCCTAGCCTAATCCTAGGGGTGCCCTAGCCTAAGCCTAGTGGTGCCTTAGCCTGAGGCTAGGGGAGCCCTACCCTTAGCGTAAGCCTAGGGGTCCCCTAGACTAAGCCTAGGGGTGCCCAAGCCTGAGCCCAGGGGTGCCCTAGCCTGAGCCTACGGGTGCCCTAGCCTGAGACTAGGGGAGCCCTAACGTTAGTCTAGCCTAGGATTGCCCTAAACTAAGCTTAGGGGTGCCATAGCCTGAGTCTAGGGGTGCCCGAGCCTGAGGTTAGGGGAGCCGTTGCCTTAGCCTAAGTCTAGGGGTGCCCTAGCCTAAGCCTAGGGGTGACCTAGCCTGAGCCAAGGGGTGCCGTAGCCTTAGGCTACGGGAGCCCTAGCATTAGCCTAAGCCTAGGGGTGCCCTAATCTAAGCCTAGGGGTGCCCTAGCCTGAGCCTAGGGTTGCCCTAGCCTTAGCCTAGAGGTGCCCTAGCCTAAGCCAAGGGGTGCTCTAGCCATATGCTAGGGGAACCCTAGCCTTAGCCGAAGCATAGGAGTGCCCTAGCCTAAGCCTAGGGGTGCCCTAGCCTTACTCTAGGGGTGCCCTAGCCTAAGCCAATTGGTGCTCTAGCCTTAGGCTAGGGGAACCCTAGCCATAGCCTAAGCATAGGGGTGCCCTAGCCTAAGCCTAGGGGTGCCCTAGCTTAAGCCTAGGGGTGCCCTAGACTGAGCTTAGGGGTGCCCTAGCCTGAGCCTACGGGTGCCCTAGCCTGAATCTAGGGGAGCCCTAGCCTTAGTCTAGCCTAGGAGAGCCCTAGCCTAAGCATTTGGGTGCCCTAGCCTAAGCCTAGGGGTCCCCTAGCCTAAGCCTAGGGGTCCCCTAGCCTAAGCCTAGGGGTGCCCTAGACTAAGCCTAGGGGTGCCATAGCCTGAGTCTAGCGGTGCACTAGCCTTAGTCTAGGGGAGTCCTAGCCTTAGCCTAAGCCTAGGGTTGCCCTAGTCTAAGCCTCGGGGTGCCCTAGCCTGAGCCTAGGGGTGGCCTAGCCTAAGTCTAGGGGTACCCTAGCCTAAGGCTAGGGGTGCCCTAGCCTAAGACTAGGGGTGCCCTAGCCTAAGCCTAGGTGTGCCCTAGCCTGAGACTAGGGGAGCCCTAGCCTTAGCCTAAGCCTTGGGGAGCCCTAGCCTAAGCCTAGGGGAGCCCAGGCCTAAGCCTAGGGGTCCCCTAGCCTAAGCCTAGGGGTGCCCTAGCCTAAGACTAGGGGTGCCCTAGCCTAAACCTAGGGGAGCCCTAGCCTAAGACTAGGGGTGCCCTAGCCTAAGACGAGGGGTGCCCTAGCCGAAGCCTAGGGCTGCTCTAGCCTAAGCCTAGGGGTGCCCTAGCCTGAGACTAGGGGAGCCCTAGGCTTAGCCTAAGACTTGGGGAGCCCTAGCCTAAGCCTACGGGTGCCCGAGCCTAAGCCTAGGAGTCCCCTAACCTAAGCCTAGGGGTGCCCTAGCCTAAGCCTTGGGGTGCCATAGCCTAAGCCTAGGGGTGCTCTAGCCTTAGGCTAGGGGAGCCCTAGCCTTAGCCTAAGCCTAGGGGTGCCCTAGCCTAAGCCTAGGGGTGCCGTTACCTAAGACTAGGGGTGTCCTAGCCTGAGCCTATGGGTGCAATAGCGTGAGCCTACAGGTGCCCTAGCCTGAGGCTAGGGGAGCCCTAGCCTTACCCTAAGCCTAGTGGTTCCCTAGCCTAAGCTTAGGGATGCCCTAGCCTTAGCCTACGGGTGCCCTAGCCTTAGCCTAGGGGTGCCCTAGCCTAAGCCAAGGGGTGCTCTAGCCTTAGGCTTGGGGAACCCTAGCCTTAGCCTAAGCATAGGGGTGCCCTAGCCTAAGCCTAGTGGTGCCCTAGCTTAATCCTAGGGGTGCCCTAGCCTGAGCTTAGGGGTACCCTAGCCTGAGCCTACGGGTGCCCTAGCCTGAAACTACGGGAGCCCTAGCCTTAGTCTAGCCTAGGAGAGCCCTAGCCTAAGCATTTGGGTGCCCTAGCCTAAGCCTAGGGGTCCCCTAGCCTAAGCCTAGGGTTGCCCTAGACTAAGCCTAGGGGTGCCATAGCCTGAGTCTAGCGGTGCACTAGCCTTAGGCTCGGGGAGCCCTAGCCTTAGCCTAAGCCTAGGGTTGCCCTAGCCTAAGCCTCGGGGTGCCCTAGCCTGAGCCTAGGGGTGCCCTAGCCTATGCCTAGGGGTGCCCTAGCCTAAGGCTAGGGGTGCCCTAGCCTAAGACTAGGGGTGCCCTAGCCTAAGCCTAGGGGTGCCCTAGCCTGAGATTAGAGGAGCCCTAGCCTTAGCCTAAGCCTTGGGGAGCCCTAACCTAAGCCTAGGGGTGCTCTAGTCTAAACCTAGGGGTCCCCTAGCCTAAGCCTAGGGGTGCCCTAGCCTAAGCCTAGGGGTGCCCAAGCCTAAAACTAGGGGTGCCCTAGCCTAAGACTAATGGTGCCCTAGCCGAAGCCTAGGGGTGCCCTAGCCTAAGCGTAAGGGTGCCCTAGCTTGAGACTAGGGGAGCACTACCATAAGCCTAGGGGTGCCCTAGCCTAAGTCTAGGGGTGCCCTTGCCTAAGCCTAGGGGTGTCCTAGTCTAAGCCTAGGGGTGCCCTAGACATAGGCTAGAGGAGCCCTAGCCTTAGCGTAAGCCTCGGTGTGCCGTAGCCTCAGCCTAGGGGTGACCTAGCCTAAGCCTAGTGGTTCCCTAGCCTTAGGCTAGGGGCGCCCTAGCCTTAGCCTAAGCCTAGGGGTGCACTAGCTTAACCCTAGGGGTGCCCTAGCCTAAGCCTAGGGGTGCTTAGGCTAGCCCTATCCTTAGCCTAAGCCTAGGGGTGCCCTAGCCTAAGCCTAGGGGTGCCCTAGCCTGAGGTTAGGGGAGCCCTAGACTTAGCCTAAGCCTAGGATTGCCCTAGCCTAAGTTTAGGGTTGCCCTAGCCTGAGTCTAGGGGTGCTCTAGCCTAAGCTTAGGGGTGCCCTAGCCTAAGCCTAGGGGTTCCCTAGCCTAAGCCTAGAGGTGCCATAGCCTAAGCCTAGGGTGCCCTAGCCTAAGCCTAGGGGTGCCCTAGACTAAGCTTAGGGGTGCCCTAGCCTAAGCCTAGGGGTGCCCTAGCCTAAGCCAAGGGGTGCCCTAGCCTTAGGCTAGAGGAGCCCTAGCCTTAGCTTAAGCCTAGGGGTGACCTAGCCTAAGTCTAAGGGTGCCCTTGCCTAAGCCTAGGGGTGCCATAGCCTAAGGTTAGGGGTGCCTTAGCCTTAGGCTATGGGAGCCCTAGCCTTAGCCGAAGCCTAGGGGAGCCCTAGCCTAAGCATTTGGTTGCCCTAGCCTAAGCCTAGGGGTCCCCTAGCCTAATACTAGGGGTGCCCTAGCCTAAGCCTAGGGGTGCCCTAGCCTAAGCCTCGGGGTGCCCTTGCCTAAGCCTAGGGGTGCCCTAGTCTTAGGCTAGGGGTGGCCTAACCTGAGCTTTGGGGTGCCCAAGAGTGAGCCTACGTGTGCCCTCGCCTGAGTATAGCGTGCAATAGCCTTAGACTAGGGGAGCCCAAGCCTTAGCCTAAGCCTAGGGTTGCCCTAGCCTAAGCCTAGGGGTGCCCTAGCCTGAGCTTAGGGGTGCCCTAGCCTGAGCCTAGGGGTGCCCTAGCCGAAGCCTAGGGGTGCCCTAGCCTAAGCCTAGGGGTGCCCTAGCCTGAGACTAGGGGAGCCCTAGCCTTAGCCTAAGCCTTGGGGAGCTCTAGCCTAAGCCTAGGGGTGCCCTAGCCTAAGCCTAGGGGTCCCCTACCCTAAGCCTAGGGTGCCCTAGCCTAAGACTAGGGGTGCCCTAGCCTTAGGCTAGGAGAGCCCTAGCCTTAGCCTAAGCCTAGGGGTGCCCTAGCCTAAGCCTATGTGTGCCCTTAGCCTAAGCTAAGGGGTGCTCTAGCCTTAGGCTAGGGGAGCCCTAGCCTTAGCCAAAGCCTAGGGGTTCCCTAGCCTAAGCCTAGGGGTGCCCTAGCCTAAGCCTAGGGGTGCTCTAGCATTAGGCTAGGGGAGCCCTAGCCTTAGCCTAAAACTAGAGGTGCCCTAGCCTAAGCTTAGGGGTGCCCTAGCCGTATGCTAGTGGAGCCCTAGCCTTAGCCTAAGCCTAGGGTACCCTTGCATAAGCCTAGGGGTGCCCCAGCCTGAGCCTAGGGGTGCCCTAGCCTGAGCCTACGGGTGTCCTAGCCTGAGGCTTGGGGAGCCCTAGGGTTTTTCTAGCCTAGGATTGCCCTAGCCTGAGCTTACGGGTGCCCTAGCCTGAGGCTAGGGGAGCCCTAGCGTTTGTCTAGCCTAGGATTGCCCTAGTCTAAGCCTAGGGGTGCCCGAGCCTGAGCCTAGGGGTGCCGTAGCCTTAGGCTAGGGCACCCTAGCCTTAGCATAAGCCTAGGGGTGCCCTATCCTAAGCCTACGGGTGCCCTTCCCTAAGCCTAGGGTGCCCTAGCCTAAGCCAATGGGTGCCCTTGCCTAAGCCTAGGGGTGCCCTAATCTAAGCCTAGGGGTCCCCTAGCCTAAGCCTTGGGGTGCCCTAGACATAGGCTATGTGAGCCCTAGCCTTAGCCTAAGCCTAGGTGTGCCCTAGCCTCAGACTAGGGGTGACCTAGCCTAAGCCTAGTGGTGCCCTAGCCTTAGGCTAGGAGAGCTCTAGCCTTAGCCTAAGCCTAGGTGTGTCCTATCTTAACCCTAGGGGTGCCCTAGCCTAAGCCTAGGGGTGCTCTAGCCTTAGGCTAGGGGTGCCCTATCATGAGGCTAAGGGAGCCCTAGCCTTAGCCTAATCCTAGGGGTGCCCTAGCCTAAGCCTAGGGGTGCCCTATCCTGAGGCTAAGGGAGCCCTAGCCTTAGCCTAATCCTAGGGGTGCCCTAGCCTAAGCCTAGGGGTGCCCTAGCCTAAGCCTAGGGGTGCCCTAGCCTGAGCCAAGGGGTGCCGTAGCCTTAGGCTACGGGAACCCTGGCCTTAGCATAAGCCTAGGGGTGCCCTAATCTAAGCCTAGGGGTGCCCTAGCCTGAGCCTAGGGTTGCCCTAGTCTTAGCCTAGAGGTGCCCTAGCCTATGCCAAGGGGTGCTCTAGCCTTAGGCTACGGGAACGCTAGCCTTAGCCTAAGAATAGGGGTGCCCTAGCCTAAGCCTAGGGGTGCCCTTGCCTTACCCTAGGGGTGCCCTAGCCTAAGCCAAGGGGTGCTCTAGCCTTAGGCTAGGGGATCCCTAGCCTTGGCCTAAGCATAGGGGTGCCCTAGCCTAAGCCTAGGGGTGCCCTAGCTTAAGCCTAGGGGTGCCCTATCCTGAGCTTAGGGGTGCCCTAGCCTGAGCCTACGGGTGCCCTAGCCTGAAGCTAGGGGAGCTCTAGCCTTAGCCTAAGCCTAGGTGTGTCCTAGCTTAACCCTAGGGGTGCCCAAGCCTAAGCCTAGGGGTGCTCTAGCCTTAAGCTAGGGGAGTCCTAGCCTGAGGCTAGGGGAGCGCTAGCCTTAGCCTAAACCTAGGGGTCCCTTAGACTAAGCCTAGGGGTGCCCTAGCCTGAGCCCAGGGGTGCCCTAGCCTGAGACTACGGGAGCCCTAACGTTAGTCTAGCCTAGGATTGCCCTAAACTAAACCTAGGGGTGCCATAGCCTAGGTCTAGGGGTGCCCGAGCCTGAGGCTAGGGGAGCCGTTGCCTTAGCCTAAGTCTAGGGGTGCCCTAGCCTAAGCCTAGGGGTGCCCTAGCCTGAGCCAAGGGGTGCCGTAGCCTTAGGCTACGGGAGCCCTAGCCTTAGCCTAAGCCTAGGGGTGCCCTAATCTAAGCCTAGGGGTGCCCTAGCCTGAGCCTAGGGTGGCCCTAGCCTTAGCCTAGAGGTGCCCTAGCCTAAGCCAAGGGGTGCTCTAGCCATAGGCTAGGGGAACCCTAGCCTTAGCCTAAGCATAGGGGTGCCCTAGCCTAAGCTTAGGGGTGCCCTAGCCATACCCTTGGGGTGCCCTAGCCTAAGCCAAGGGGTGCTCTAGCCTTAGGCTAGGGGAACCCTAGCCTTAGCCTAAGCATAGGGGTGCCCTAGCCTAAGCCTAGGGGTGCCCTAGCTTAAGCCTAGGGGTGCCCTAGCCTGAGCTTAGGGGTGCCCTAGCCTCAGCCTAGGGGTCCCCTAGCCTAAGCCTAGGGGTGCCCTAGACTAAGCCTAGTGGTGCCATAGCCTGAGCCTAGCGGTGCACTAGCCTTAGTCTAGGGGAGTCCTAGCCTTAGCCTAAGCCTAGGGTTGCCCTAGCCTAAGCCGCGGGGGGCCCTAGCCTAAGGCTAGGGGTGCCCTAGCCTAAGACTAGGGGTGCCCTAGCCTAAGACTAGGGGTGCCCTAGCCTAAGCCTAGGGGTGCCCTAGCCTAAGACTAGGGGTGCCCTAGCCTAAGCCTAGGGGTGCCCTAGCCTAAGCCTAGGGGAGCCCTAGCCTAAGACTAGGGGTGCCCTAGCCTAAGACGAGGGGTGCCCTAGCCGAAGCCTAGGGCTGCCCTAGCCTAAGCCTAGGGGAGCCCTAGCCTAAGACTAGGTGTGCCCTAGCCTAAGACGAGGGGTGCCCTAGCCGAAGCCTAGGGCTGCCCTAGCCTAAGCCTAGGGGTGCCCTAGCCTGAGACTAGGGGAGCCCTAGCCTTAGTTTAAGCCTTGGGGAACCCTAGCCTAAGACTACGGGTGCCCGAGCCTAAGCCTAGGGGACCCCTAACCTAAGCCTAAGGGTGCCCTAGCCTAAGCCTAGGGGTGCCGTAGCCTAAGCCTAGGGGTGCCCTAGCATAAGACTAGGGGTGCCCTAGCCTAAGACTAGGGGTGCCCTAGCCTAAGCCTAGGGGTGCCCTAGCCTAAGCCTAGGGGTGAACTTACCTAAGACTAGGGGTGTCCTAGCCTGAGCCTATGGGTGCCATAGCTTGAGCGTACAGGTGCCCTAGCCTGAGGCTAGGGGAGCCCTAGCCTTACCCTAAGCCTAGTGGTTCCCTAGCCTAAGCGTAGGGGTGCCCTAGCCTTAGCCTACGGGTGCCCTAGCCTTAGCCTAGGGGTGCCCTAGCCTAAGCCAAGGGGTGCTCTAGCCTTAGGCTTGGGGAACCCTAGCCTTAGGCTAAGCATAGGGGTGCCCTAGCCTAAGCCTAGTGGTGCCCTAGCTTAAGCCTAGGGGTGCCCTAGCCTGAGCTTAGGGGTACCCTAGCCTGAGCCTACGGGTGCCCCAGCCTAAAGCTAGGGGAGCCCTAGCCTTAGTCTAGCCTAGGAGAGTCCTAACCTAAGCATTTGGGTGCCCTAGCCTAAGCCTAGGGGTCCCCTAGCCTAAGCCTAGGGGTGCCCTAGACTAAGCCTAGGGGTGCCCTAGCCTGAGCCTAGGGGTGCCGTAGCCTATACCTAGGGGTGCCCTAGCCTAAGGCTAGGGGTGCCCTAGCCTAAGACGAGGGGTGCCCTAGCCTAAGCCTAGGGGTGCCCTAGCCTGAGATTAGAGGAGCCCTAGCCTTAGCCTAAGCCTTGGGGAGCCCTAACCTAAGACTAGGGGTGCTCTAGTCTAAGCCTAGGGGAGCCCTAGCCTAAGCCTAGGGGTGCCCTAGCCTGAGCCTAGGGGTGCCGTAGCCTATGCCTAGGGGTGCCCTAGCCTAAGGCTAGGGGTGCCCTAGCCTAAGACTAGGGGTGCCCTAGCCTAAGCCTAGGGGTGCCCTAGCCTGAGATTAGAGGAGCCCTAGCCTTAGCCTAAGCCTTGGGGAGCCCTAACCTAAGACTAGGGGTGCTCTAGTCTAAGCCTAGGGGTCCCCTAGCCTAAGCCTAGGGGTGCCCTAGCCTAAGCCTAGGGGTGCCCAAGCCTAAGCCTAGAGGTGCCCTAGACTTAGGCTAGGGTAGCCCTAGCATAAGCCTAGGGGTGCCCTAGCCTTAGGCTAGGGGAGCCCTAGCCTAAAACTAGGGGTGCCCTAGCCTAAGACTAGGTGTGCCCTAGCCTAAGACTAGGGGTGCCCTAGCCGAAGCCTAGGGGTGCCCTAGCCTAAGCATAAGGGTGCACTAGCCTGAGAATAGGGGTGCCCTAGCCTAGGCCTAGGAGTGCCCTAGCCTAAGCCTAGGGGTGACCTTGCGTAAGCCTAGGGGTTCCCTAGCCTGAGCCTAGGGGTGCCCTAGCCTGAGCCTACGGGTGCACTAGCCTGAGGCTAGGGGAGCCCTAGAGTTTGTCTAGCCTAGGATTGCCCTAGCCTGAGCCTACCGGTGCACTAGCCTGAGGCTAGGGGAGCCCTACCGTTTGTCTAGCCTAGGACTGCCCTAGCCTAAGCCTAGGGGTGCCCTAGCCTTAGGCTAGGGAAGCCCTAGCCTTTTCCTAAGCCTATTAGGGCCCTAGCCTAAGCCTAGGGGTGCCCTAGCCTGAGCCTAGGGGTGCCGTAGCCTTAGGCTAGGGGAGCCCTAGCCTTAGCATAAGCCTAGGTGTGCCCTGGCCTAAGCCTAGGGGTGCCCTAGACTAAGGCTAGGGGAGCCCTAGCCTGAGACTAGGGGTGCCCTAGCCTGAGCATAGGGGTGCCCTAGCCTGAGCCTAGGGTTGCCCTACCCTTAGGCTAGGGGAGCCCTAGCCTTAGCCTAAGCGACGGGGTGCCCTAGCCTAAGCGAAGGGGTGCCCTAGCCTAAGCCTAGGGGTGCCCTAGCCTAAGCCTAGGGGTGCCCTTGGCTAAGCCTAGGGGAGCCCTAGTCAAAGCCTAGGGGTGCCCTAGCCTAAGCCTAGGGGTGCCCTAGACATAGGCTAGAGGTGCCCTAGCCTTAGCCAAAGCCTAGGTGTGCCTTATCCTCAGCCTACGGGTGACCTAGCCTAAGCCTAGTGGTTCCATAGCCTTAGGCTAGGGGAGCCCTAGCCTTAGCCTAATCCTAGGGGTGCACTAGCTTAACCCTAGGGGTGCCCTAGCCTAAGCCTTGGGGTGTTTAGGGGAGCCCTAGCCTTAGCCTAAGCCTAGGGGTGCCCTAGCCTAATCCTAGGGGAGCCCTAACCTAAGCCTAGGGGTGCCCTAGCCTGAGGCTAGGGGAGCCCTAGCCTTAGTCTAGGGGTCCCCTAGCCTAAGCTTAGGGGTGCCCTAGCCTGAGCCTAGGGCTGCCCTAGCCTGAGCCTAGGGGTGCCCTAGCCTGAGGCTAGGGGAGCCGTAGCCTTAGCCTAAGCCTAGGGGTGCCCTAGCCTAAGCCTAGGGGTGCCCTAGCCTAAGCCTAGGGGTCCCCTAGCTTAAGCCTAGGGGTGCCCTAGCCTAAGCCTCGGGGTGCCCTAGGCTAAGCCTAGGGGTGCTCTAGCCTTAGGCTAGGGGAACCCTAGCCTTAGCCTAAGCCTCGGGGTGCCCTAGCCAAGCCTAGGGGTGCCCTAGCCTAAGCCTAGGGGTGCCCTAGCCTAAGCCTAGGGGTGCCCTAGCCTAAGCCTAGGGGTTCCCTAGCCTGAGCCTAGGGGTTGCCCTAGCCTGAGCCTATGGGTGGCCTAGCCTGAGGCTAGGGGAGACCTAGCGTTTGTCTAGCCTAGGATTGCCCTAGCCTGAGCTTACGGGTGCCCTAGCCTGAAGCTAGGGGAGCCCTAGCGTTTGTCTAGCCTAGGATTGCCCAAGCCTAAGCCTAGGGTTGCGCTAGCCTTATGCTAGGGGAGCCCTAGCCTTTTCCTAAGCCTAGCTGTGCCCTAGCTAAAGCCTAGGGGTGCCCTAGCCTGAGCCTAGGGGTGCCGTAGCCTTAGGCTAGGGGACCCTAGCCTTAGCATATTCCTAGGGGTGCCCTAGCCTAAGCCTAGGGGTGCCCTTCCCTAAGCCTAGGGGTTCCCTAGCCTAAGCCAAGGGGTGCCCTTGCCTAAGCCTAAGGGTGCCCTAGTCTAAGCCTAGGGGTGCCCTAGCCTAAGCCTAGGGGTGCCCTAGCCTCAACCTAGGGGTGACCTAGCCTAAGCCTAGTGGTGCCCTAGCCTTAGGCTACGAGAGCCCTAGCCTTAGCCTAAGCCTAGGTGTGTCCTAGCTTAACCCTAGGGGTGCCCTAGACTAAGCCTAGGGGTGCCCTAGCCTGAGGCTAGGGGAGCCCTAGCCTTAGCCTAAGCCTAGGGGTCCCCTAGACTAAGCCTAGGGGTGCCCTAGCCTGAGCCTAGGGGTGCCCTAGCCTGAGCCTATGGGTGCCCAAGCCTGAGGCTAGGAGAGCCCTAATGTTAGTCTAGCCTAGATTGCCCTAAACTAAGCCAAGGGGTGCCATAGCCTGAGTCTAGGGGTGCCCGAGCCTGAGGCTAGGGGAGCCGTAGCCTTAGCCTAAGACTAGGGGTGCCCTAGCCTAAGCCTAGGGGTGCCCTAGCCTGAGACAAGGGGTGCCGTAGCCTTAGGCTACGGGAGCCCTAGCCTTAGCCTAAGCCTAGGGGTGCCCTAATCTAAGCCTAGGGGTGCCCTAGCCTGAGCCTAGGGTTGCCCTAGCCTTAGCCTAGAGGTGCCCTATCCTAAGCCAAGGGGTGCTCTAGCCATATGCTAGGGGAACCCTAGCCTTAGCCTAAGCATAGGGGTGCCCTAGCCTAAGCCTAGGGGTGCCCTAGCCTTACCCTAGGGGTGCCCTAGCCTAATCCAAGGGGTGCTCTAGCCTTAGGCTAGGGGAACCCTAGCCTTAGCCTAAGCATAGGGGTGCCCTAGCCAAAGCCTAGGGGTGCCCTAGCTTAAGCCTAGGGGTGCCCTAGCCTGAGCTTAGGGGTGCCCTAGCCTGAGCCTACGGGTGCCCTAGCCTGAAGCTAGGGGAGCCCTAGCCTTAGTCTAGCCTAGGAGAGCCCTAGCCTAAGCATTTGGGTGCCCTAGCCTAAGCCTAGGGGTCCCCTAGCCTAAGCCTAGGGGTGCCCTAGACTAAGCCTAGGGGTGCCATAGCCTGAGTCTAGCGGTGCACTAGCCTTAGTCTAGGGGAGTCCTAGCCTTAGCCTAAGCCTAGGGTTGCCCTAGCCTAAGCCTCGGGGTGCCCTAGCCTGAGTTTAGGGGTGGCCTAGCCTAAGCCTAGGGGTGCCCTAGCCTAAGGCTAGGGGTGCCCTAGCCTAAGACTACGGGTTCCCTAGCCTAAGACTAGGGGTGCCCTAGCCTAAGCCTAGGGGTGCCCTAGCCTGAGAGTAGGGGAGCCCTAGCCTTAGCCTAAGCCTTGGGGAGCCCTAGCCTAAGCCTAGGGGTGCCCAGGCCTAAGCCTAGGGGTCCCCTAGCCTAAGCCTAGGGGTGCCCTAGCCTAAGCCTAGGGGTGCCCTAGCCTAAGCTTAGGGAAGCCCTAGCCTAAGACTAGGGGTGCCCTAGCCTAAGACGAGGGGTGCCCTAGCCGAAGCCTAGGGCTGCCCTAGCCTAAGCCTCGGTTGCCCGAGCCTAAGCCTAGGGTTCCCCTAACCTAAGCCTAGGGGTGCCCTAGCCTATGCTTGGGGTGCCGTAGCCTAAGCCTAGGGGTGCTCTAGCCTTAGGCTAGGGGGAGCCCTGGCCTTAGCCTAAGCCTAGGGGTGCCCTAGCCTAAGCCTAGGGATGCCCTTACCTAAGACTAGGGGTGCCCTAGCCTGAGCCTAGGGGTGCCCTAGCCTAAGCTTAGGGGAGCCCTAGCCTAAGACTAGGGGTGCCCTAGCCTAAGACGAGGGGTGCCCTAGCCGAAGCCTAGGGCTGCCCTAGCCTAAGCCCTGGGTGCCCGAGCCTAAGCCTAGGGTTCCCCTAACCTAAGCCTAGGGGTGCCCTAGCCTAAGCTTGGGGTGCCGTAGCCTAAGCCTAGGGGTGCTCTAGCCTTAGGCTAGGGGAGCCCTAGCCTTAGCCTAAGCCTAGGGGTGCCCTAGCCTAAGCCTAGGGATGCCCTTACCTAAGACTAGGGGTGTCCTAGCTTGAGCCTATGGGTGCAATAGCGTGAGACTACAGGTGCCCTAGCCTGAGGCTAGGGGAGCCATAGCCTTAACCTAAGCCTAGTGGTTCCCTAGCCTAAGCCTAGGGATGCCCTAGCCTTAACCTACGGGTGCCCTAGCCTTAGCCTAGGGGTGCCCTAGCCTAAGCCAAGGGGTGCTCTAGCCTTAGGCTTGGGGAACCCTAGCCTTAGCCTAAGCATAGGGGTGCCCTAGCCTAAGCCTAGTGGTGCCCTAGCTTAAGCCTAGGGGTGCCTTAGCCTGAGCTTAGGGGTACCCTAGCCTGAGCCAACGGGTGCCCTAGCCTGAAGCTAGGGGAGCCCTAGCCTTAGTCTAGCCTAGGAGAGCCTTAGCCTAAGCATTTGGGTGCCCTAGCCTAAGCCTAGGGGTCCCCTAGCCTAAGCCTATGGGTGCCCTAGACTAAGCCTAGGGGTGCCCTAGCATGAGTCTAGCGGTGCACTAGCCTTAGGCTCGGGGAGCCCTAGCCTTAGCCTAAGCCTAGGGGAGCCCTAACCTAAGCCTAGGGGTGCTCTAGTCTAAGCCTAGGGGTCCCCTAGCCTAAGCCTAGGGGTGCCCTAGCCTAAGCCTAGGTTTGCCCAAGCCTAAGCTTAGGGGTGC
Source organism: Tenrec ecaudatus (assembly GCF_050624435.1). Classification (NCBI taxonomy): domain Eukaryota; kingdom Metazoa; phylum Chordata; class Mammalia; order Afrosoricida; family Tenrecidae; genus Tenrec; species Tenrec ecaudatus. The sequence continues at coordinate 22,812 of NW_027459303.1, read as the reverse complement.
CCTAGCCTTAGGCTAGGGGAGCCCTAGCCTAAAACTAGGGGTGCCCTAGCCTAAGACTAATGGTGCCCTAGCCGAAGCATTGGGGTGCCCTAGCCTAAGCCTAAGGGTGCCCTAGCTTGAGACTAGGGAGCCCTAACCTAAGCCTAGGGGTGCCCTAGCCTAAGCTTAGGGGTGCCCTTGCCTAAGCCTAGGGGTGTCCTAGTCTAAGCCTAGGGGTACCCTAGCCTAAGCCTAGGGGTGCCCTAGCCTCAGCCTAGGGGTGACCTAGCCTAAGCCTAGTGGTTCCCTAGCCTTAGGCTAGGGGAGCCCTAGCCTTAGCCTAAGCCTAGGGGTGCACTAGCTTAAGCCTAGGGGTGCTTAGGCGAGCCCTATCCTTAGCCTAAACCTAGGGGTGCCCTAGCCTAAGCTTAGGGTTGCCCTAACCTGAGTATAGGGGTGCCCTAGCCTAAGCTTAGGGGTGCCCTAGCCTAAGCCTAGGGGTGCCATAGCCTAAGCCTAGGGGTGCCCTAGCCTTAGGCTAGGGGTTCCCTAGCCTAAGCCTAGAGGTGCCATAGCCTAAGCCTAGGGGTGCCCTAGCCTGAGCCTAGGGGTGCCCTAGCCTTAGCCTAGAGGTGCCCTAGCCTAAGCCAAGGGGTGCTCTAGCCATATGCTAGGGGAACCCTAGCCTTAGCCTAAGCATAGGGGTGCCCTAGCCTAAGCCTAGGGGTGCCCTAGCCTTACCCTAGGGGTGCCCTAGCCTAATCCAAGGGGTGCTCTAGCCTTAGGCTAGGGGAACCCTAGCCTTAGCCTAAGCATAGGGGTGCCCTAGCCAAAGCCTAGGGGTGCCCTAGCTTAAGCCTAGGGGTGCCCTAGCCTGAGCTTAGGGGTGCCCTAGCCTGAGCCTACGGGTGCCCTAGCCTGAAGCTAGGGGAGCCCTAGCCTTAGTCTAGCCTAGGAGAGCCCTAGCCTAAGCATTTGGGTGCCCTAGCCTAAGCCTAGGGGTCCCCTAGCCTAAGCCTAGGGGTGCCCTAGACTAAGCCTAGGGGTGCCATAGCCTGAGTCTAGCGGTGCACTAGCCTTAGTCTAGGGGAGTCCTAGCCTTAGCCTAAGCCTAGGGTTGCCCTAGCCTAAGCCTCGGGGTGCCCTAGCCTGAGCCTAGGGGTGGCCTAGCCTAAGCCTAGGGGTGCCCTAGCCTAAGGCTAGGGGTGCCCTAGCCTAAGACTACGGGTTCCCTAGCCTAAGACTAGGGTGCCCTAGCCTAAGCCTAGGGGTGCCCTAGCCTGAGAGTAGGGGAGCCCTAGCCTTAGCCTAAGCCTTGGGGAGCCCTAGCCTAAGCCTAGGGGTGCCCAGGCCTAAGCCTAGGGGTCCCCTAGCCTAAGCCTAGGGGTGCCCTAGCCTAAGCCTAGGGGTGCCCTAGCCTAAGCTTAGGGGAGCCCTAGCCTAAGACTAGGGGTGCCCTAGCCTAAGACGAGGGGTGCCCTAGCCGAAGCCTAGGGCTGCCCTAGCCTAAGCCTCGGTTGCCCGAGCCTAAGCCTAGGGTTCCCCTAACCTAAGCCTAGGGGTGCCCTAGCCTAAGCTTGGGGTGCCGTAGCCTAAGCCTAGGGGTGCTCTAGCCTTAGGCTAGGGGAGCCCTGGCCTTAGCCTAAGCCTAGGGGTGCCCTAGCCTAAGCCTAGGGATGCCCTTACCTAAGACTAGGGGTGCCCTAGCCTGAGCCTAGGGGTGCCCTAGCCTAAGCTTAGGGGAGCCCTAGCCTAAGACTAGGGGTGCCCTAGCCTAAGACGAGGGGTGGCCCTAGCCGAAGCCTAGGGCTGCCCTAGCCTAAGCCTCGGGTGCCCAGCGCCTAAGCCTAGGGTTCCCCTAACCTAAGCCTAGGGGTGCCCTAGCCTAAGCTTGGGGTGCCGTAGCCTAAGCCTAGGGGTGCTCTAGCCTTAGGCTAGGGGGAGCCCTAGCCTTAGCCTAAGCCTAGGGGTGCCCTAGCCTAAGCCTAGGGATGCCCTTACCTAAGACTAGGGGTGTCCTAGCTTGAGCCTATGGGTGCAATAGCGTGAGACTACAGGTGCCCTAGCCTGAGGCTAGGGGAGCCATAGCCTTAACCTAAGCCTAGTGGTTCCCTAGCCTAAGCCTAGGGATGCCCTAGCCTTACCTACGGGTGCCCTAGCCTTAGCCTAGGGGTGCCCTAGCCTAAGCCAAGGGGTGCTCTAGCCTTAGGCTTGGGGAACCCTAGCCTTAGCCTAAGCATAGGGGTGCCCTAGCCTAAGCCTAGTGGTGCCCTAGCTTAAGCCTAGGGGTGCCCTAGCCTGAGCTTAGGGGTACCCTAGCCTGAGCCAACGGGTGCCCTAGCCTGAAGCTAGGGGAGCCCTAGCCTTAGTCTAGCCTAGGAGAGCCTTAGCCTAAGCATTTGGGTGCCCTAGCCTAAGCCTAGGGGTCCCCTAGCCTAAGCCTAGGGGTGCCCTAGACTAAGCCTAGGGGTGCCATAGCATGAGTCTAGCGGTGCACTAGCCTTAGGCTCAGGGAGCCCTAGCCTTAGCCTAAGCCTAGGGGAGCCCTAACCTAAGCCTAGGGGTGCTCTAGTCTAAGCCTAGGGGTCCCCTAGCCTAAGCCTAGGGGTGCCCTACCCTAAGCCTAGGTTTGCCCAAGCCTAAGCCTAGGGGTGCCCTAGCCTTAGGCTAGGGGAGCCCTAGCCTAAAACTAGGGGTGCCCTAGCCTAAGACTAATGGTGCCCTAGCCGAAGCATTGGGGTGCCCTAGCCTAAGCCTAAGGGTGCCCTAGCTTGAGACTAGGGGAGCCCTAACCTAAGCCTAGGGGTGCCCTAGCCTAAGCTTAGGGGTGCCCTTGCCTAAGCCTAGGGGTGTCCTAGTCTAAGCCTAGGGGTACCCTAGCCTAAGCCTAGGGGTGCCCTAGCCTCAGCCTAGGGGTGACCTAGCCTAAGCCTAGTGGTTCCCTAGCCTTAGGCTAGGGGAGCCCTAGCCTTAGCCTAAGCCTAGGGGTGCACTAGCTTAAGCCTAGGGGTGCTTAGGCGAGCCCTATCCTTAGCCTAAACCTAGGGGTGCCCTAGCCTAAGCTTAGGGTTGCCCTAACCTGAGTATAGGGGTGCCCTAGCCTAAGCTTAGGGGTGCCCTAGCCTAAGCCTAGGGGTGCCATAGCCTAAGCCTAGGGGTGCCCTAGCCTTAGGCTAGGGGTTCCCTAGCCTAAGCCTAGAGGTGCCATAGCCTAAGCTAGGGGTGCCCTAGCCTGAGCCTAGGGGTGCCCTAGCCTGAGCATAGGGCTGCCATAGCCAGAGCCTAGGGTGCCCTAGCCTATGCCTAGGGGTGCCCTAGCCTCAGCCCAGGGGTGCCCTAGCCTAAGCCAAGGGGTGCCTTAGCCTTAGGCTAGAGGAGCCCTAGCCTTAGCTTAAGCATAGGGGTGCCCTAGCCTTTGTCTAAGGGTGCCCTTGCCTAAGCCTAGGGGTGCCATAGCCTAAGGCTAGGGGTGCCTTAGCCTTAGGCTAGGGGAGCCCTAGCCTTAGCCTAAGCCTAGGGGAGCCCTATCCTAAGCATTTGGGTGCCCTAGCCTATGCCTAGGGGTCCCCTAGCCTAAGCCTAGGGGTGCCCTAGCCTAAGCCTAGGGGTGCCCTAGCCTAAGCCTCGGGGTGCCCTTGCCTAAGCCTAGGGGTGCCCTAACCTTAGGCTAGGGGAGCCCTAGCCTTAGCCTAAGCATAGGGGTGCCCTAGCCTAAGCCTAGGGGTGCCCTACCTTAAGCCTAGGGGTGCCCTAACCTTAGCTTTGGGGTGCCCAAGAGTGAGCCTACGTGTGCCCTAGCCTGAGTATAGCGTGCACTAGCCTTAGACTAGGGAGCCCAAGCCTTAGCCTAAGCCTAGGGTTGCCCTAGCCTAAGCCTAGGGGTGCCCTAGCCTGAGCTTAGGGGTGCCCTAGCCTGAGCCTAGGGGTGCCCTCAGCCTAAGGCTAGGGGTGCTCTAGCCTAAGACTAGGAGTGCCCTAGCCTAAGTCTAGGGGTGCCCTATCCGAAGCCTAGGGGTGCCCTAGCCTAAGCCTAGGGGTGCACTAGCCTGAGACTAGGGGAGCCCTAGCCTTAGCCTAAACCTTGGGGAGCCCTAGCCTAAGCCTAGGGCTGCCCTAGCCTAAGCCTCGGGTGCCCGAGCCTAAGCCTAGGGGTCCCCTAACCTAAGCATAGGGGTGCCCTAGCCTAAGGCTTGGGGTACCGTAGCCTAAGCCTAGGGGTGCTCTAGCCTTAGGCTAGGGGAGCCCTAGCCTTAGCCTAAGCCTAGGGGTGCCCTAGCCTAAGCCTAGGGATGCCCTTACCTAAGACTAGGGGTGTCCTAGCCTGAGCCTATGGGTGCAATAGCGTGAGACTACAGGTGCCCTAGCCTGAGGCTAGGGGAGCCCTAACCTTAACCTAAGCCTAGTGGTTCCCTAGCCTAAGCCTAGGATGCCCTAGCCTTAACCTACGGGTGCCCTAGCCTTAGCCTAGGGGTGCCCTAGCCTAAGCCAAGGGGTGCTCTAGCCTTAGGCTTGGGGAACCCTAGCCTTAACCTAAGCATAGGGGTGCCATAGCCTAAGCCTAGTGGTGCCCTAGCTTAAGCCTAGGGGTCCCCTAGCCTGAGCTTAGGGGTACCCTAGCCTGAGCCTACGGGTGCCCTAGCCTGAAGCTAGGGGAGCCCTAGCCTTAGTCTAGCCTAGGAGAGCCCTAGCCTAAGCATTTGGGTGCCCTAGCCTAAGCCTAGGGGTCCCATAGCCTAAGCCTAGGGGTGCCCTAGACTAAGCCTAGGGGTGCCATAGCCTGAGTCTAGCGGTGCACTAGCCTTAGGCTCGGGAGCCCTAGCCTTAGCCTAAACCTAGGGGAGCCCTAACCTAAGCCTAGGGGTGCTCTAGTCTAAGCCTAGGGGTCCCCTAGCCTAAGCCTAGGGGTGCCCTAGCCTAAGCCTAGGTTTGCCCAAGCCTAAGCCTAGGGTGCCCTAGCCTTAGGCTAGGGAGCCCTAGCCTAAAACTAGGGGTGCCCTAGCCTAAGACTAATGGTGCCCTAGCCGAAGCCTAGGGGTGCCCTAGCCTAAGCCTAAGGGTGCCCTAGCTTGAGACTAGGGGAGCCCTAACCTAAGGCCTAGGGGTGCCCTAGCCTAAGCTTAGGGGTGCCCTTGCCTAAGCCTAGGGTGTCCTAGTCTAAGCCTAGGGTACCCTAGCCTAAGCCTAGGGGTGCCCTAGACATAGGCTAGAGGAGCCCTAGCCTAGCCTAAGCCTAGGTGTGACCTAGCCTAAGCCTAGTGGTTCCCTAGCCTTAGGCTAGGGGAGCCCTAGCCTTAGCCTAAGCCTAGGGGTGCACTATGCTTAACCCTAGGGGTGCTTAGGCGAGCCCTATCCTTAGCCTAAACCTAGGGGTGCCCTAGCCTAAGCCTAGGGGTGCCCTACCTTAAGCCTAGGGGTGCCCTAGCCTATGCCTAGAGGTGCCCTAGCCTAAGCCTAGGGGTGCCCTAGCCTGAGCCTAGGGGTGCCCTAGCCTGAGCCTAGGGCTGCCATAGCCAGAGCCTAGGGGTGCCCTAGCCTAAGCCTAGGGGTGCCCTAGCCTAAGCCAAGGGGTGCCTTAGCCTTAGGCGAGAGAGCCCTAGCCTTAGCTTAAGCATAGGGGTGCCCTAGCCTAAGTAAAGGGTGCCCTTGCCTAAGACTAGGGGTGCCATAGCCTAAGGCTAGGGGTGCCTTAGCCTTAGGCTAGGGGAGCCCAGCCTTAGCCTAAGCCTAGGGGAGCCCTATCCTAAGCATTTGGGTGCCCTAGCCTATGCTAAGGGTCCCCTAGCCTAAGCCTAGGGGTGCCCTAGCCTAAGCCTCGGGGTGCCTTTGCCTAAGCCTAGGGGTGCCCTAAACTTAGGCTAGGGCAGCCCTAGCCTTAGCCTAAGCATAGGGGTGCCCTAGCCTAAGCCTAGGGGTGCCCTACCTTAAGCCTAGGGGTGCCCTAACCTGAGCTTTGGTGTGCCCAAGAGTGAGCCTACGTGTGCCCTAGCTGAGTATAGCGTGCACTAGCCTTAGACTAGGGGAGCCCAAGCCTTAACCTAAGCCTAGGGTTGCCCTAGCCTAAACCTCGGGGTGCCCTAGCCTGAGCTTAGGGGTGCCCTAGCCTGAGCCTAGGGGTGCCCTAACCTAAGGCTAGGGGTGCTCTAGCCTAAGACTAGGAGTGCCCTAGCCTAAGTCTAGGGGTGCCCTATCCGAAGCCTAGGGGTGCCCTAGCCTAAGCCTAGGGGTGCACTAGCCTGAGACTAGGGGAGCCCTAGCCTTAGCCTAAACCTTGGGGAGCCCTAGCCTAAGCCTAGGGGTGCCCTAGACTAAGTCTAGGGGTCCCCTAGCCTAAGCCTAGGGTGCCCTAGCCTAAGACTAGGGGTGCCCTAGCCTTAGGCTTGGAGAGCCCTAGCCTTAGCCTAAGCCTAGGGGTGCCCTAGCCTAAGCCTAGGTGTGCCCTAGCCTAAGCCAAGGGGTGCTCTAGCCTTAGGCTGGGGGAGCCCTAGCCTTAGCCTAAGCCTAGGGGTTCCCTAGCCTAAGCCTAGGGGTGCTCTAGCCTAAGCCTAGGGGTGCTCTAGCATTAGGCTAGGGGAGCCCTAGCCTTAGCCTAAAACTAGGGGTGCCCTAGCCTAAGCCTAGGTTTGCCCAAGCCTAAGCTTAGGGGTGCCCTAGCCTTAGGCTAGGGGAGCCCTAGCCTAAAACTAGGGGTGCCCTAGCCTAAGACTAATTGTGCCCTAGCCGAAGCATTGGGGTGCCCTAGCCTAAGCCTAAGGGTGCCCTAGCTTGAGACTAGGGAGCCCTAACCTAAGCCTAGGGGTGCCCTAGCCTAAGCTTAGGGGTGCCCTTGCCCTAAGCCTAGGGGTGTCCTAGTCTAAGCCTAGGGGTACCCTAGCCTAAGCCTAGGGGTGCCCTAGCCTCAGCCTAGGGGTGACCTAGCCTAAGCCTAGTGTTCCCTAGCCTTAGGCTAGGGGAGCCCTAGCCTTAGCCTAAGCCTAGGGGTGCACTAGCTTAAGCCTAGGGGTGCTTAGGCGAGCCCTATCCTTAGCCTAAACCTAGGGGTGCCCTAGCCTAAGCTTAGGGTTGCCCTAACCTGAGTATAGGGGTGCCCTAGCCTAAGCTTAGGGGTGCCCTAGCCTAAGCCTAGGGGTGCCATAGCCTAAGCCTAGGGTGCCCTAGCCTGAGCCTAGGGGTGCCCTAGCCTTAGCCTAGAGGTGCCCTAGCCTAAGCCAAGGGGTGCTCTAGCCATATGCTAGGGGAACCCTAGCCTTAGCCTAAGCATAGGGGTGCCCTAGCCTAAGCCTAGGGGTGCCCTAGCCTTACCCTAGGGGTGCCCTAGCCTAATCCAAGGGGTGCTCTAGCCTTAGGCTAGGGGAACCCTAGCCTTAGCCTAAGCATAGGGGTGCCCTAGCCAAAGCCTAGGGGTGCCCTAGCTTAAGCCTAGGGGTGCCCTAGCCTGAGCTTAGGGGTGCCCTAGCCTGAGCCTACGGGTGCCCTAGCCTGAAGCTAGGGAGCCTAGCCTTAGTCTAGCCTAGGAGAGCCCCCTAGCCTAAGCATTTGGGTGCCCTAGCCTAAGCCTAGGGGTCCCCTAGCCTAAGCCTAGGGGTGCCCTAGACTAAGCCTAGGGGTGCCATAGCCTGAGTCTAGCGGTGCACTAGCCTTAGTCTAGGGGAGTCCTAGCCTTAGCTTAAGCCTAGGGTTGCCCTAGCCTAAGCCTCGGGGTGCCCTAGCCTGAGCCTAGGGGTGGCCTAGCCTAAGCCTAGGGGTGCCCTAGCCTAAGGCTAGGGGTGCCCTAGCCTAAGACTACGGGTTCCCTAGCCTAAGACTAGGGGTGCCCTAGCCTAAGCCTAGGGGTGCCCTAGCCTGAGAGTAGGGGAGCCCTAGCCTTAGCCTAAGCCTTGGGGAGCCCTAGCCTAAGCCTAGGGGTGCCCAGGCCTAAGCCTAGGGGTCCCCTAGCCTAAGCCTAGGGGTGCCCTAGCCTAAGCCTAGGGGTGCCCTAGCCTAAGCTTAGGGGAGCCCTAGCCTAAGACTAGGGGTGCCCTAGCCTAAGACGAGGGGTGCCCTAGCCGAAGCCTAGGGCTGCCCTAGCCTAAGCCTCGGTTGCCCGAGCCTAAGCCTAGGGTTCCCCTAACCTAAGCCTAGGGGTGCCCTAGCCTAAGCTTGGGGTGCCGTAGCCTAAGCCTAGGGGTGCTCTAGCCTTAGGCTAGGGGAGCCCTGGCCTTAGCCTAAGCCTAGGGGTGCCCTAGCCTAAGCCTAGGGATGCCCTTACCTAAGACTAGGGGTGCCCTAGCCTGAGCCTAGGGGTGCCCTAGCCTAAGCTTAGGGGAGCCCTAGCCTAAGACTAGGGGTGCCCTAGCCTAAGACGAGGGGTGCCCTAGCCGAAGCCTAGGGCTGCCCTAGCCTAAGCCTCGGGTGCCCGAGCCTAAGCCTAGGGTTCCCCTAACCTAAGCCTAGGGGTGCCCTAGCCTAAGCTTGGGGTGCCGTAGCCTAAGCCTAGGGGTGCTCTAGCCTTAGGCTAGGGGAGCCCTAGCCTTAGCCTAAGCCTAGGGGTGCCCTAGCCTAAGCCTAGGGATGCCCTTACCTAAGACTAGGGGTGTCCTAGCTTGAGCCTATGGGTGCAATAGCGTGAGACTACAGGTGCCCTAGCCTGAGGCTAGGGGAGCCATAGCCTTAACCTAAGCCTAGTGGTTCCCTAGCCTAAGCCTAGGGATGCCCTAGCCTTAACCTACGGGTGCCCTAGCCTTAGCCTAGGGGTGCCCTAGCCTAAGCCAAGGGGTGCTCTAGCCTTAGGCTTGGGGAACCCTAGCCTTAGCCTAAGCATAGGGGTGCCCTAGCCTAAGCCTAGTGGTGCCCTAGCTTAAGCCTAGGGGTGCCCTAGCCTGAGCTTAGGGGTACCCTAGCCTGAGCCAACGGGTGCCCTAGCCTGAAGCTAGGGGAGCCCTAGCCTTAGTCTAGCCTAGGAGAGCCTTAGCCTAAGCATTTGGGTGCCCTAGCCTAAGCCTAGGGGTCCCCTAGCCTAAGCCTAGGGGTGCCCTAGACTAAGCCTAGGGGTGCCATAGCATGAGTCTAGCGGTGCACTAGCCTTAGGCTCAGGGAGCCCTAGCCTTAGCCTAAGCCTAGGGGAGCCCTAACCTAAGCCTAGGGGTGCTCTAGTCTAAGCCTAGGGGTCCCCTAGCCTAAGCCTAGGGGTGCCCTACCCTAAGCCTAGGTTTGCCCAAGCCTAAGCCTAGGGGTGCCCTAGCCTTAGGCTAGGGGAGCCCTAGCCTAAAACTAGGGGTGCCCTAGCCTAAGACTAATGGTGCCCTAGCCGAAGCATTGGGGTGCCCTAGCCTAAGCCTAAGGGTGCCCTAGCTTGAGACTAGGGGAGCCCTAACCTAAGCCTAGGGGTGCCCTAGCCTAAGCTTAGGGGTGCCCTTGCCTAAGCCTAGGGGTGTCCTAGTCTAAGCCTAGGGGTACCCTAGCCTAAGCCTAGGGGTGCCCTAGCCTCAGCCTAGGGGTGACCTAGCCTAAGCCTAGTGGTTCCCTAGCCTTAGGCTAGGGGAGCCCTAGCCTTAGCCTAAGCCTAGGGGTGCACTAGCTTAAGCCTAGGGGTGCTTAGGCGAGCCCTATCCTTAGCCTAAACCTAGGGGTGCCCTAGCCTAAGCTTAGGGTTGCCCTAACCTGAGTATAGGGGTGCCCTAGCCTAAGCTTAGGGGTGCCCTAGCCTAAGCCTAGGGGTGCCATAGCCTAAGCCTAGGGGTGCCCTAGCCTTAGGCTAGGGGTTCCCTAGCCTAAGCCTAGAGGTGCCATAGCCTAAGCCTAGGGGTGCCCTAGCCTGAGCCTAGGGGTGCCCTAGCCTGAGCATAGGGCTGCCATAGCCAGAGCCTAGGGGTGCCCTAGCCTATGCGTAGGGGTGCCCTAGCCTCAGCCCAGGGGTGCCCTAGCCTAAGCCAAGGGGTGCCTTAGCCTTAGGCTAGAGGAGCCCTAGCCTTAGCTTAAGCATAGGGGTGCCTTAGCCTTTGTCTAAGGGTGCCCTTGCCTAAGCCTAGGGGTGCCATAGCCTAAGGCTAGGGGTGCCTTAGCCTTAGGCTAGGGGAGCCCTAGCCTTAGCCTAAGCCTAGGGGAGCCCTATCCTAAGCATTTGGGTGCCCTAGCCTATGCCTAGGGGTCCCCTAGCCTAAGCCTAGGGGTGCCCTAGCCTAAGCCTAGGGGTGCCCTAGCCTAAGCCTCGGGGTGCCCTTGCCTAAGCCTAGGGGTGCCCTAACCTTAGGCTAGGGGAGCCCTAGCCTTAGCCTAAGCATAGGGGTGCCCTAGCCTAAGCCTAGGGGTGCCCTACCTTAAGCCTAGGGGTGCCCTAACCTTAGCTTTGGGGTGCCCAAGAGTGAGCCTACGTGTGCCCTAGCCTGAGTATAGCGTGCACTAGCCTTAGACTAGGGGAGCCCAAGCCTTAGCCTAAGCCTAGGGTTGCCCTAGCCTAAGCCTAGGGGTGCCCTAGCCTGAGCTTAGGGGTGCCCTAGCCTGAGCCTAGGGGTGCCCTCAGCCTAAGGCTAGGGGTGCTCTAGCCTAAGACTAGGAGTGCCCTAGCCTAAGTCTAGGGGTGCCCTATCCGAAGCCTAGGGGTGCCCTAGCCTAAGCCTAGGGGTGCACTAGCCTGAGACTAGGGGAGCCCTAGCCTTAGCCTAAACCTTGGGGAGCCCTAGCCTAAGCCTAGGGCTGCCCTAGCCTAAGCCTCGGGTGCCCGAGCCTAAGCCTAGGGGTCCCCTAACCTAAGCATAGGGGTGCCCTAGCCTAAGGCTTGGGGTACCGTAGCCTAAGCCTAGGGGTGCTCTAGCCTTAGGCTAGGGGAGCCCTAGCCTTAGCCTAAGCCTAGGGGTGCCCTAGCCTAAGCCTAGGGATGCCCTTACCTAAGACTAGGGGTGTCCTAGCCTGAGCCTATGGGTGCAATAGCGTGAGACTACAGGTGCCCTAGCCTGAGGCTAGGGGAGCCCTAACCTTAACCTAAGCCTAGTGGTTCCCTAGCCTAAGCCTAGGGATGCCCTAGCCTTAACCTACGGGTGCCCTAGCCTTAGCCTAGGGGTGCCCTAGCCTAAGCCAAGGGGTGCTCTAGCCTTAGGCTTGGGGAACCCTAGCCTTAACCTAAGCATAGGGGTTCCATAGCCTAAGCCTAGTGGTGCCCTAGCTTAAGCCTAGGGGTCCCCTAGCCTGAGCTTAGGGGTACCCTAGCCTGAGCCTACGGGTGCCCTAGCCTGAAGCTAGGGGAGCCCTAGCCTTAGTCTAGCCTAGGAGAGCCCTAGCCTAAGCATTTGGGTGCCCTAGCCTAAGCCTAGGGGTCCCATAGCCTAAGCCTAGGGGTGCCCTAGACTAAGCCTAGGGGTGCCATAGCCTGAGTCTAGCGGTGCACTAGCCTTAGGCTCGGGGAGCCCTAGCCTTAGCCTAAACCTAGGGGAGCCCTAACCTAAGCCTAGGGGTGCTCTAGTCTAAGCCTAGGGGTCCCCTAGCCTAAGCCTAGGGGTGCCCTAGCCTAAGCCTAGGTTTGCCCAAGCCTAAGCCTAGGGTGCCCTAGCCTTAGGCTAGGGGAGCCCTAGCCTAAAACTAGGGGTGCCCTAGCCTAAGACTAATGGTGCCCTAGCCGAAGCCTAGGGGTGCCCTAGCCTAAGCCTAAGGGTGCCCTAGCTTGAGACTAGGGGAGCCCTAACCTAAGCCTAGGGGTGCCCTAGCCTAAGCTTAGGGGTGCCCTTGCCTAAGCCTAGGGGTGTCCTAGTCTAAGCCTAGGGGTACCCTAGCCTAAGCCTAGGGGTGCCCTAGACATAGGCTAGAGGAGCCCTAGCCTTAGCCTAAGCCTAGGTGTGACCTAGCCTAAGCCTAGTGGTTCCCTAGCCTTAGGCTAGGGGAGCCCTAGCCTTAGCCTAAGCCTAGGGGTGCACTAGCTTAACCCTAGGGGTGCTTAGGCGAGCCCTATCCTTAGCCTAAACCTAGGGGTGCCCTAGCCTAAGCCTAGGGGTGCCCTACCTTAAGCCTAGGGGTGCCCTAGCCTATGCCTAGAGGTGCCCTAGCCTAAGCCTAGGGGTGCCCTAGCCTGAGCCTAGGGGTGCCCTAGCCTGAGCCTAGGGCTGCCATAGCCAGAGCCTAGGGGTGCCCTAGCCTAAGCCTAGGGGTGCCCTAGCCTAAGCCAAGGGGTGCCTTAGCCTTAGGCGAGAGGAGCCCTAGCCTTAGCTTAAGCATAGGGGTGCCCTAGCCTAAGTAAAGGGTGCCCTTGCCTAAGACTAGGGGTGCCATAGCCTAAGGCTAGGGGTGCCTTAGCCTTAGGCTAGGGGAGCCCTAGCCTTAGCCTAAGCCTAGGGGAGCCCTATCCTAAGCATTTGGGTGCCCTAGCCTATGCCTAAGGGTCCCCTAGCCTAAGCCTAGGGGTGCCCTAGCCTAAGCCTCGGGGTGCCTTTGCCTAAGCCTAGGGGTGCCCTAAACTTAGGCTAGGGGAGCCCTAGCCTTAGCCTAAGCATAGGGGTGCCCTAGCCTAAGCCTAGGGGTGCCCTACCTTAAGCCTAGGGGTGCCCTAACCTGAGCTTTGGGGTGCCCAAGAGTGAGCCTACGTGTGCCCTAGCCTGAGTATAGCGTGCACTAGCCTTAGACTAGGGGAGCCCAAGCCTTAACCTAAGCCTAGGGTTGCCCTAGCCTAAACCTCGGGGTGCCCTAGCCTGAGCTTAGGGGTGCCCTAGCCTGAGCCTAGGGGTGCCCTAACCTAAGGCTAGGGGTGCTCTAGCCTAAGACTAGGAGTGCCCTAGCCTAAGTCTAGGGGTGCCCTATCCGAAGCCTAGGGGTGCCCTAGCCTAAGCCTAGGGGTGCACTAGCCTGAGACTAGGGGAGCCCTAGCCTTAGCCTAAACCTTGGGGAGCCCTAGCCTAAGCCTAGGGGTGCCCTAGACTAAGTCTAGGGGTCCCCTAGCCTAAGCCTAGGGTGCCCTAGCCTAAGACTAGGGGTGCCCTAGCCTTAGGCTTGGAGAGCCCTAGCCTTAGCCTAAGCCTAGGGGTGCCCTAGCCTAAGCCTAGGTGTGCCCTAGCCTAAGCCAAGGGGTGCTCTAGCCTTAGGCTGGGGGAGCCCTAGCCTTAGCCTAAGCCTAGGGGTTCCCTAGCCTAAGCCTAGGGGTGCTCTAGCCTAAGCCTAGGGGTGCTCTAGCATTAGGCTAGGGGAGCCCTAGCCTTAGCCTAAAACTAGGGGTGCCCTAGCCTAAGCTTAGGGGTGCCCTAGCCGTAGGCTAGTGGAGCCCTAGCCTTAGCCTAAGCCTAGGGTACCCTTGCATAAGCCTAGGGGTTCCCTAGCCTGAGCCTAGGGGTGCCCTATCCTGAGCCTACGGGTGCCCTAGCCTGAGGCTTGGGGAGCCCTAGGGTTTTTCTAGCCTAGGATTGCCCTAGCCTGAGCTTACGGGTGCCCTAGCCTGAGGCTAGGGGAGCCCTAGCGTTTGTCTAGCCTAGGATTGCCCTAGTCTAAGCCTAGGGGTGCCCGAGCCTGAGCCTAGGGGTGCCGTAGCCTTAGGCTAGGGCACCCTAGCCTTAGCATAAGCCTAGGGGTGCCCTAGCCTAAGCCTAGGGGTGCCCTTCCAGAAGCCTAGGGGTGCCCTAGCCTAAGCCAAGGGGTGCCCTTGCCTAAGCCTAGGGGTGCCCTAGACATAGGCTAGAGGAGCCCTAGCCTTAGCCTAAGCCTAGGTGTGCCCTAGCCTCAGACTAGGGGTGACCTAGCCTAAGACTAGTGGTGCCCTAGCCTTAGGCTAGGAGAGCTCTAGCCTTATCCTAAGCCTAGGTGTATCCTATCTTAACCCTAGGGGTGCCCTAGCCTAAGCCTAGGGGTGCTCTAGCCTTAGGCTAGGGGAGCCCTAGCCTTAGCCTAAGCCTAGGGGTGCCCTAGCCTAATCCTAGGGGTGCCCTAGCCTAAGCCTAGGGGTGCCCTAGCCTGAGGCTAAGGGAGCCCTAGCCTTAGCCTAATCCTAGGGGTGCCCTAGCCTAATCCTAGGGGTGCCCTAGCTTAAGCCTAGGGGTGCCCTAGCCTGAGCCAAGGGGTGCCGTAGCCTTAGGCTACGGGAACCCTAGCCTTAGCCTAAGCCTAGGGGTGCCCTAATCTAAGCCTAGGGGTGCCCTAGCCTGAGCCTAGGGTTGCCCTAGCCTTAGCTTAGAGGTGCCCTAGCCTAAGCCAAGGGGTGCTCTAGCCTTAGACTAGGGGAACGCTAGTCTTAGCCTAAGAATAGGGGTGCCCTAGCCAAAGCCTAGGGGTGCCCTAGCCTTACCCTAGGGGTGCCCTAACCTAAGCCAAGGGGTGCTCTAGCCTTAGGCTAGGGGAACCCTAGCCTTAGCCTAAGCATAGGGGGGCTCTAGCCTAAGCCTATGGGTGCCCTAGCTTAAGCCTAGGGGTGCCCTAGCCTGAGCTTAGGGGTGCCCTAGCCTGAGCCTACGGGTGCCCTAGCCTGAAGCTAGGGGAGCTCTAGCCTTAGCCTAAGCCTAGGTGTGTCCTAGCTTAACCCTAGGGGTGCCCTAGCCTAAGCCTAGGGGTGCTCTAGCCTTAAGCTAGGGAAGTCCTAGCCTTAGCCTAAGACTAGGGGTGCCCTAGCCTAATCCTAGGGGTGCCCTAGCCTAAGCCTAGGGGTGCCCTAGCCTGAGGCTAGGGGAGCCCTAGCCTTAGCCTAAGCCTAGGGGTCCCTTAGACTAAGCCTAGGGGTGCCCTAGCCTGAGCCCAGGGGTGCCCTAGCCTGAGCCTACGGGTGCCCTAGCCTGAGACTAGGGGAGCTCTAACGTTAGTCTAGCCTAGGATTGCCCTAAACTAAGCCTAGGGGTGCCATAGCCTGAGTCTAGGGGTGCCCGAGCCTGAGGCTAGGGGAGCCGTTGCCTTAGCCTAAGTCTAGGGGTGCCCTAGCCTAAGCCTAGGGGTGCCCTAGCCTGAGCCAAGGGGTGCCGTAGCCTTAGGCTACGGGAGCCCAAGCCTTAGCCTAAGCCTAGGGGTGCCCTAATCTAAGCCTAGGGGTGCCCTAGCCTGAGCCTAGGGTTGCCCTAGCCTTAGCCTAGAGGTGCCCTAGCCTAAGCCAAGGGGTGCTCTAGCCATAGGCTAGGGGAACCCTAGCCTTAGCCTAAGCATAGGGGTGCCCTAGCCTAAGCCGAGGGGTGCCCAAGCCTTACCCTTGGGGTGCCCTAGCCTAAGCCAAGGGGTGCTCAAGCCTTAGGCTAGGGGAACCCTAGCCTTAGCCTAAGCATAGGGGTGCCCTAGCCTAAGCCTAGGGGTGCCCTAGTTTAAGCCTAGGGGTGCCCTAGCCTGAGCTTAGGGGTGCCCTAGCCTGAGCCTACGGGTGCACTAGCCTGAAGCTAGGGGTGCTCTAGACTAAGCCTAGGGGTGCCATAGCCTGAGCCTAGCGGTGCACTAGCCTTAGTCTAGGGGAGTCCTAGCCTTAGCCTAAGCCTAGGGTTGCCCTAGCCTAAGCCTCTGGGTGCCCTAGCCGGAGCCTAGGGGAGGCCTAGCCTAAGCCTAGGGGTGCCCTAGCCTAAGGCTAGGGATGCCCTAGCCTAAGACTAGGGGTGCCCTAGTTTAAGACTAGGGGTGCCCTAGCCTAAGCCTAGGGTGCCTTAGCCTAAGCCTAGGGGAGCCCTAGCCTAAGACTAGGGGTGCCCTGCCTAAGACGAGGGGTGCCCTAGCCGAAGCCTAGGCTGCCCTAGCCTAGGGGCAGCCCTAGCCTTAGCCTAAGCCTTGGGGAGCCCTAGCCTAAGCCTACGGGTGCCCGAGCCTAAGCCTAGGGGTCCCCTAACCTAAGCCTAAGGGTGCGCTAGCCTAAGCCTAGGGGTGCCGTAGCCTAAGCCTAGGGGTGCTCTAGCCTTAGGCTAGGGGAGCCCTCGCCTTAGCCTAAGCCTAGGGTGCCATAGCCTAAGCCTAGGGTGCCCTTACCTAAGACTAGGGTGTCCTAGCCTGAGCCTATGGGTGCCATAGCGTGAGCGTACAGGTGCCCTAGCCTGAGGCTAGGGAGCCCTAGCCTTACCTAAGCCTAGTGGTTCCCTAGCCTAAGCGTAGGGGTGCCCTAGCCTTAGCCTACGGGTTGCCCTAGCCTTAGCCTAGGGTGCCCTACCATAAGCCAAGGGGTGCCCTAGCCTGAGCTTAGGGGTACCCTAGCCTGAGCCTACGGGTGCCCTAGCCTAAAGCTAGGGGAGCCCTAGCCTTAGTCTAGCCTAGGAGAGCCTAGCCTAAGCATTTGGGTGCCCTAGCCTAAGCCTAGCGGTCCCTAGCCTAAGCCTAGGGGTGCCCTAGAATAAGCTAGGGGTGCCATATCCTGAGTCTAGCGGTGCACTAGCCTTAGGTCGGGGAGCCCTAGCCTTAGCCTAAGCCTAGGGCTGCCCTAGCCTAGCCTCGGGTGCCCTAGCCTGAGCCTAGGGTGCCCTAGCCTATGCCTAGGGGTGCCCTAGCCTAAGGCTAGGGGTGCCCTAGCCTAAGACTAGGGGTGGCCTAGAATAAGCCTAGGGGTGCCCTATCCTGAGATTAGAGGAGCCCTAGCCTTAGCCTAAGCCTTGGGGAGCCCTAACCTAAGCCTAGGGGTGCTCTAGTCTAAGCCTAGGGGTCCCCTAGCCTAAGCCTGGGGTGCCCTAGCCTAAGCTTAGGGGTGCCCAAGCCTAAGCCTAGGGGTGCCCTCGACTTCGCTAGGGGAGCCCTATCCTAAGCCTAGGGTGCCCTAGCCTTAGGCTAGGGGAGCCCTAGCCTAAAACTAGGGGTGCCCTAGCCTAAGACTAGGTTGCCCTAGCCTAAGACTAGGGGTGCCCTAGCCGAAGCCTAGGGGTGTGCCCTAGCCTGAGCCTAAGGGTGCCCTAGCCTGAGACTAGGGGAGCCCTAGCCTAAGCCTAGGGGTGCCCTAGTCTAAGCCTAGGGTGACCTGACTAAGCCTAGGGGGCCCTAGTCTAAGCCTAGGGGTGCCCTAGCCTAAGCCTAGGGGTGCCCTAGACATAGGCTAAAGGAGCCCTAGCCTTAGCCTAAGCCTTGGTGTGCCCTAGCCTCAGCCTAGGGGTGACCTACCCTAAGCCTAGTGGTTCCCTAGCCTTAGGTAGGGGAGCCCTAGCCTTAGCCTAAGCCTAGGGGTGCCCTAGCCTAATCCTAGGGGGGCCCTAACCTAAGCCTAGGGGTGCCCTAGCCTGAGGCTAGGGAGCCCTAGCCTTAGCCTAGGGGTGCCCTAGCCTAAGCCTAGGGGTGCCCTATCCTGAGCCTAGGGCTGCCCTAGCCTGAGCATAGGTATGCCCTAGCCTGAGGCTAGGGGAGCCGTAGCCTTAGCCTAAGCCTAGGGGTGCCCTAGCCTAAGCCTAGGGGTGCCCTAGCCTAAGCCTAGGGGTCCCCTAGCTTAAGCCTAGGGTGCCCTAGCCTAAGCTAGGGGGTGCCCTAGCCTAAGCCTCGGGGTGCCCTAGCCTAAGCCTAGGGGTGCTCTAGCCGTAGGCTAGGGGAACCCTAACCTTAGCCTAAGTATAGGGGTGCCCAAGCCTAAGCGTAGGGGTGCCCTAGCCTAAGCCTAGGGGTTCCCTAGCCTAAGCCTAGGGTGCTCTAGCATTAGGCTAGGGGAGCCCTCGCCTTAGCCTAAAACTAGGGGTGCCCTAGCCTAAGCTTATGGTGCCCTAGCCGTAGGATAGTGGAGCCCTAGTCTTAGCCTAAGCCTAGGGTACCCTTGCATAAACCTAGGGGTGCCCTAGCTTGAGCCTAGGGGTGCCCTAGCCTGAGCCTATGGGTGCCCTAGTCTGAGGCTAGGGGAGCCCTAGCGTTGTCTAGACTAGGATTGCCCTAGCCTGAGCTTACGGATGCCCTAGCCTGAGGCTAGGGAGCCCTAGCGTTTGTCTAGCCTAGGATTGCCCAAGCCTAAGCCTAGGGGTGCCCTAGCCTTATGCTAGGGGAGCCCTAGCCTTTCCTAAGCCTAGCATGCCCTAGCTAAAGCCTAGGGTGCCTAAGCAGGAGCCTAGGGGTGCCGTAGCCTTAGGCTAGGGGACCCTAGCGTTAGCATATTCCTAGGGGTGCCTAGCCTAAGCCTAGGGGTGCCCTTCCCTAAGCCTAGGGGTTCCCTAGCCTAAGCCAAGGGGTGCGCTTGCCTAAGCTTAAGGGTGCCCTAGTCTAAGCCTAGGGGTGCCATAGCCTAAGCCTAGGGGTGCCCTAGACATAGGCTAGAGGGGCCCTAGCCTTAGCCTAAGCCTAGGTGTGCCCTAGCCTCAGCCTAGGGGTGACCTAGCCTAAGCCTAGTGGTGCCCTAGCCCTAGGCTAGGAGAGCCCTAGCCTTAGCCTAAGCCTAGGTGTGTCCTAGCTTAACCCTAGGGTGCCCTAGACTAAGCCTAGGGGTGCTCTAGCCTTAGGCTAGGGGAGCCCTAGCCTTAGCATAAGCCTAGGGGTGCCCTAGCCTGAGCTAGGGGTGCCATAGCCTGAGCCTACGGGTGCCTAGCCTGAAGCTAGGGAGCCCTAGCCTTAGTCTAGCCTAGGAGAGCCCTAGCCTAAGCATTTGGGTGCCCTGGCCTAAGCCTAGGAGTCCCCTAGCCTAAGCCTAGGGGTGCCCTAGACTAAGCCTAGGGGTGCCATAGCCTGAGTCTAGCGGTGCACTAGCCTTAGTCTAGGGGAGTCCTAGCCTTAGCCTAAGCCTAGGGTTGCCCTAGCCTAAGCCTCGGGGTGCCCTAGCCTGAGCCTAGTGGTGCCCAAGCCTAAGCCTAGTTGTGCTCTAGCCTAAGGCTAGGGGTGCCCTAGCCTAAGACTAGGGGTGCTCTAGCCTAAGCCTAGGGTGCCCTAGCCTAAGCCTAGGGGTGCCCTAGACTAAGCCTAGGGGTGCCATAGCCTGAGTCTAGCGGTGCACTAGCCTTAGTCTAGGGGAGCCCTAGCCTGAGATTAGAGGAGCCCTAGCCTTAGCCTAAGCCTTGGGGAGCCCTAACCTAAGCCTAGGGTGCTGTAGTCTAAGCCTAGGGTCCCCTAGCCTAAGCCTAGGGGTGCCCTAGCCTAAGCTTAGGGGTGCCCAAGACTAAGCCTAGGGGTGCCCTAGACTTCGGCTAGGGGAGCCCTAGCCTAAGCCTAGGGGTGCCCTAGCCTTAGGCTAGGGAGCCCTAGCCTAAAACTAGGGGTGCCCTAGCCTAAGACTAGGTATGCCCTAGCCTAAGACTAGGGGTGCCCTAGCCGAAGCCTAGGGGTGCCCTAGCCTGAGCTAAGGGTGCCCTAGCCTGAGACTAGGGGAGCCCTAGCCTAAGCCTAGGGGTGCCCTAGCCTAAGCCTAGGGGTGACCTTGCATAAGCCTAGGGGTGCCCTAGCCTGAGCCTAGGGGTGCCCTAGCCTGAGCCTACGGGTGCCCTAGCCTGAGGCTAGGGGAGCCCTAGCGTTTGTCTAGCCTAGGATTGCCCTAGCCTGAGCCTACCGGTGCACTAGCCTGAGGCTAGGGGAGCCCTAGCGTTTGTCTAGCCTAGGACTGCCCTAGCCTAAGCTTAGGGGTGCCCTAGCCTTAGGCTAGGGGAGCCCTAGCCTTTTCCTAAGCCTATTAGGGCCCTAGCCTAAGCCTAGGGCGCCCTAGCCTGAGCCTAGGGGTGCCTAGCCTTAGGCTAGGGGAGCCCTAGCCTTAGCATAAGCCTAGGTGTGCCCTAGCCTAAGCATAGGGGTGACCTAGACTAAGGCTAGGGGAGCCTAGCCTGAGACTAGGTGTGCCCTAGCCTCATCCTAGGGGTGACCTAGCCTAAGCCTAGTGGTTCCCTAGCCTTAGGCTAGGGGAGCCCTAGCCTTACCCTAATCCTAGGGGTGCAGTAGCTTAACCCTAGGGGTGCCCTAGCCTAAGCCTAGGGGTGTTTAGGGGAGCCTTAGCCTTAGCCTAAGCCTAGGGGTGCCCTAGCCTAATCCTAGGGGAGCCCTAACCTAAGCCTAGGGGTGCCCTAGCCTGAGCTAGGGGAGCCCTAGCCTGAGCCTAGGGTGCCCTAGCCTTAGGCTAGGGGAGCCATAGCCTTAGCCTAAGCCTAGGGTGCCCTAGCCTAAGCCTAGGGGTGCCCTCGCCTAAGCCTCGGGGTGCCCTAGCCTAAGCCTAGGGGTGCTCTAGCCTTAGGCAAGGGGAACCCTAGCCTTAGCCTAAGCATAGGGGTGCCCTAGCATAAGCCTATGGGTTCCCTAGCCTAAGCCTAGGGGTTCCCTAGCCTAAGCCTAGGGGTGCTCTAGCATTAGGCTAGGGGAGCCCTAGCCTTAGCCTAAACTAGGGGTGCCCTAACCTAAGCTTAGGGGTGCCCTAGCCGTAGGATAGTGGAGCCCTAGCCTTAGCCTAAGCCTAGGGTACCCTTGCATAAGCCTAGGGGTGCCCTAGCCTGAGCCTATGGGTACGCTACCCTGAGGCTAGGGGAGCCCTAGCGTTTGTCTAGCCTAGGATTGCCCTAGCCTGAGCTTACGGGTGCCCTAGCCTGAGGCTAGGGGAGCCCTAGCGTTTGTCTAACCTAGGATTTCCCAAGCCTAATCCTAGGGTGCCCTAGCCTTATGCTAGGGGAGCCCTAGCCTTTTCCTAAGCCTAGCAGTTCCCTAGCTAAAGCCTAGGGGTGCCCTAGCCTGAGCCTAGGGGTGCAGTAGCCTTAGGCTAGGGAACCTAGCCTTAGCATATTCCTAGGGTGCCCTAGCCTAACCCTAGGGGTGCCCTTCCCTAAGCCTAGGGGTTTCCTAGCCTAAGCCAAGGGGTGCCCTTGCCTAAGCCTAAGGGTGCCCTAGTCTAAGCCTAGGGGTGCCCTAGCCTAAGCCTAGGGGTGCCCTAGACATAGGCTAGAGGGGCCCTAGCCTTAGCCTAAGCCTAGGTGTGCCCTAGCCCAGCCTAGGGGTGACCTAGCCGAAGCCTAGTGGTGCCCTAGCCTTAGGCTAGGAGAGCCCTAGCCTTAGCCTAAGCCTAGGTGTGTCCTAGCTTAAACCTAGGGTTGCCCTAGACTAAGCCTAGGGGAGCCCTAGCCTTAGCATAAGACTAGGGTTCCTGGCCTAATCCTAGGGGTGCCCTAGCCTGAGCCTACGGGTGCCCTAGCCTGAGGCTAGGGGAGCCCTAATGTTAGTCTAGCCTAGGATTGCCCTAAACTAAGCCTAGGGGTGCCATAGCCAGAGTCTAGGGGTGCCCGAGCCTGAGGCTAGGGGAGCCGTAGCCTTAGCGTAAGACTAAGGGTGCCCTAGCTTAAGCCTAGGGGTGCCCTAGCCTGAGACAAGGGGTGCCCTAGCCTAAGCCTAAGCCTAGGGGTGCACTAATCTAAGCCCTAGGGTGCCCTAGCCTGAGCCTAGGGTTGCCCTAGCCTTAGCCTAGGGGTGCCCTAGCGTAAGCCTAGGGGTGCCCTAGCCTGAGACTAGGGGAGCCCTAGCCTTAGCCTAAGCCTTGGGGAGCCCTAGCCTAAGCCTAGGGGTGCCATAGCCTAAGGCTAGGGGTCCCCTAGCCTAAGCCTAGGGTGCCCTAGCCTAAGCCTAGGGGTGCCCTAGCCTTAGGCTAGGAGAGTCCTAGCCTTAGCCTAAGCCTAGGGGTGCCCTAGCCTAAGCCTAGGGGTGCCCTAGCCTAAGCCTAGGGGTGCCATAGCCTAAGACTAGGGGTGCTCTAGCATTAGGCTAGGGGAGCCCTACCCTTAGCCTAAAACTAGGGGTGCCCTAGCCCAAGCTTAGGGGTGCCCTAGCCGTAGGTTAGTGGAGCCCTAGCCTTAGCCTAAGCCTAGGGTACCCTTGCATAAGCCCAGGGGTGCCCTAGCCTGAGCCTAGGGGTGCCCTAGCCTGAGGCTAGGGGAGCCCTAGCGTTTGTCTAGCCTAGGATTGCCCTAGCCTGAGCTTACGGGTGCCCTAGCCTGAGGCTAGGGGAGCCCTAGCGTTTGTCTAGCCTAGGATTGCCCTAGCCTAAGCCTAGGGGTGCCCTAGCCTTAGGCGAGGGGAACCCTAGCATTTTTCCTAAGCCTAGCAGTGCCCTAGCTAAAGGCTAGGGGTTCCCTAGCCTGAGCCTAGGGGTGCCGTAGCCTTAGGCTAGGGGACCCTAGCCTTAGCATATTCCTAGGGGTGCCCTAGCCTAAGCCTAGGGGTGCCCTTCCCTAAGCCTAGGGGTTCCCTAGCCTAAGCCAAGGGGTGCCCTTGCCTAAGCCTAAGGTTGCCCTAGTCTAAGCCTAGGGGTGCCCTAGTCTAAGCCAAGGGGTGCCCTAGACATAGGCTAGAGGGGCCCTAGCCATAGCCTAAGCCTAGGTGTGCCCTAGCCTCAGCCTAGGGGTGACCTAGCCTAAGCCTAGTGGTGCCCTAGCCTTAGGCTAGGAGAGCCCTAGCCTTAGCCTAAGCCTAGGTGTGTCCTAGCTTAACCCTAGGGGTGCCCTAGCCTAAGCCTATGGGTCCCCTAGCCAAAGCCTAGGGGTGCCCTAGCCTAAGCCTAGGGGTGCCCTAGCCTAAGCCTCGGGGTGCCCTAGCCTAAGCCTAGGGGTGCTCTAGCCTTAGGCTAGGGGAACCCTAACCTTAGCCTAAGCATAGGGGTGCCCTAGCCTAAGCCTAGGGAGCCCTAGCCTAAGCCTAGGGGTTCCCTAGCCTAAGCCTAGGGGTGCTCTAGCATTAGGCTAGGGGAGCCCTAGCCTTAGCCTAAAACTAGCGGTGCCCTAGCCTAAGCTTAGGGGTGCCCTAGCCGTAGGATAGTGGAGCCCTAGCCTTAGCCTAAGCCTAGGGTACCCTTGCATAAGCCTAGGGGTTCCCTAGCCTGAGCCTAGGGGTGCCCTAGCCTGAGCCTATGGGTGCCCTAGCCTGAGGCTAGGGGAGCCCTAGCGTTTGTCTAGCCTAGGATTGCCCTAGCCTGAGCTTACGGGTGCCCTAGCCTGAGGCTAGGGGAGCCCTAGCGTTTGTCTAGCCTAGGATTGCCCAAGCCTAATCCTAGGGGTGCCCTAGCCTTATGCTAGGGGAGCCCTAGCCTTTTCC